>NW_026907352.1:0-27247 GCF_033978795.1 Nerophis ophidion | reverse complement strand
AGTCTCCGAGGCGCCACCGCTACCTGTGGAACAAAACATACCAGCTCTAGTCCATGTAGCGGACAATGCACAGGGCACACCTGGCCAGCCAGACACTTCCCACCACTCACCTGAGCGGCCCGCGTCACCCCTTGACGTGCCTCCAGAGTGGTCCCAGCTGCCCCTTGACACGCCTCCAAGCTGGTCCCAACTTGGTTCTAGCCAACCGAGACCACCTACCTCGACTTCCTCGCTCCTGGACGCGCCCCTCCCGGACGCGCCTCTGCCGGACGTGCCTTTGGTAGACATTCGTCCTCCAGTCACGCCGGTTCCGGACACGTCCGCTCCGGATGCGCGTGCTAGCTGGTCCTCGTTCTTTACTGGAAACCAGAAAGGGACAAGGGCTGTCACTTCGGCTTCTCAGCCGACAGGGGACACGGACGGGGCGCAGGTTGCCACGCCAACGAGTCCGCGCACGAGGCCTACAAGGCACATCAGTACGACTCGCAAGATGGTGGACTGGCACCTGTCCGTTCACAGGAAGGTCCTGGTGATCGGGGACTCAAACATTAGTCGCCTTCCATCCACCGGTCTCCAGGACCTCCAGATGGACAGTTACCCGGGGGCCAACTTCCGGCATGCAGAGGCCATCCTGCAAAAAACAAAAGTCAGTGCTGAGGTGGAAATGGTCATTCTATCTTTCGGCATCAACAACAAAGAGCAAAACCCCAAGTCTACCACTTTTAAGCAGCTCCAGAGGGCCTTCAAGACGGCCAAAATCACCTTTCCTAATGCCGAGATTTTCATTCCCCTCCTCAACTTTTCTGACAATTTGCCCGAGGAACACAAAGACAACCTCCGGCAAATCAATAATTACATCCACAAAAATTACCATTTCATTCCAGCACTTTCCAGCGACGAGTTCGCAACAGGCAGAGACAACCTGCACTGGACCGACAACACGGCCAGGAATATGCTGAAGCATTGGCTTCAACATTTAAACCTGGCGTCCCCAAAAACCCGACCTGTCGGGGGGGTGACACAAACAAACACAACAACAACAACGACGACAACAACAACACCAACAAAAACATTGTAAACCTTTCCAAAAACTTCATACTTACCTCCGCACAGCGCTCCCTCCTCGATAAAGGCCTCACCTTCGTCCCGTCCACTAGCGTCAGCTCCGATTGGCACCATCAGGTCAAATTTGACCTACAAGAATACCACAGAAGTGTTAAAATTGCAGCATTCTACGAACATCAGGGTGCCCTCGGTCCGCGACCTTTCACCCCGAGGTCCGAGTGGGAACCTTCACCGGGTCTGCTACATCCAGAGGTCCACAAACTGGTCCTGGCGGATGAGCACCCGTCGCTCCTTTCGGGTTGCGCCCTCGCGGTTGCGCCTAATTTGACGCAAGACGAAATGGAGGCCCTCCATAGTCTGAAAAAGAATAACAACATAGTTTTAAAACCGGCAGACAAGGGAAGCGCAGTCGTTATTTTCGACAGGGCTCAGTATATCTGGGAGGGCACCAGACAACTTAACGATACCACCTATTACTCCCCATTGGCCGCCCCTATTTACTTTGACACTATCCCTATGATAGAAAAAATAATTAATAATTTATTAAATAAAAGGTTCATCAATAGTAAACAACATACTTACCTCCTGGGTGAACCGGAACCCCGTCCCCGCAGATTCTATTTACTGCCCAAAATTCATAAGGAACCACAGAAGTGGAGCCGGCCCTACGAAATTCCCCCTGGCAGACCTATTGTTTCCGACTGCGGGAGTGAAACTTATAGGACGGCCGAATATATTGACCACTACTTGACCCCACTTTCCATTAAACACCAGAGTTATCTTAAAGATACATACCACTTTATCGATACAGTAAAAAACATAGTCATTCCCCAGGAATCTATTTTATTCACAATAGATATAGATAGCCTCTACACCAATATAGATATACAACAGGGCATCCAAGCCGTCAAAAACATTTTCCATAAATACAGAGATGTTAGCAGGCCGGAGAAGGAACTCCTGCAACTGCTCGAAATCAACCTGAGGAGGAATGACTTCGAGTTTAATGGAAAGTTCTACTTACAAATAAAAGGCACGGCCATGGGGAAAAAGTTTGCCCCGGCCTACGCAAATATATTTATGGCAGAATGGGAGACCTCGGCCCTCGCTGCCTGCCCAATTCAGCCCTTCAAATATTTCCGGTACCTCGACGATATCTGGGGTGTGTGGACGCACTCATTGGATGACTTCCAGGTCTTCCTCCACACTCTCAACACCCACAACCCCAACATAACCATCAAGTCCACCACCAGTCCTGTATCGGTGGACTTCCTTGATACCACTACCTTCAAGGGCCCGGACTTCCCATCCACCCACCATTTGGACATTAAGGTCTTTTTCAAACAGACTGACACCCATGCCCTCCTCCATAAGACCAGTTTCCACCCCCGACACACCTACGCGGGACTGGTCAAGTCACAATTGTTAAGGTTCCACCGGATCTGTACCAGGCGGGAGGACTTCATTACGGCCACTGGAACCCTGTTTTCCGCCCTGAGGAAGAGGGGGTATTCGAGAACCTTCCTCAGGAGACAATTCAGGTGTTTCCTGGACCCGAAGAAGCCTCCCCTTGGTACACATATGATCCCCTTCATTACCACTTTTTCACCGGCAGCGACACATATCGCTAGAAAAGTGAAGGAAAATTTCAGGACCTTCGTGGAGAAGAGTGAACGACTGAAAGAATATTACCTGGTGTCGGCGTTCCGCAAAAATCCTAGCTTGGGTGAGTTGCTGATCAGGGCCCGAGTCAGTCCCCCCGGGAATCCGCCCTTAACCAGGAGCAACATTCCCCTACAGCACATCCCCTGGCTTTTGAACCGCCACAGCGGTAAAGTCTTCCGGCCGCTGTGCAGAGGACACAAACATTCAAAAAACTGCATCTATGTCATCCTCTGCCAGCGATGTCATGCCATGTATGTTGGTGAGACGGGTAACACCATCGCCACCCGGTTTCACCAACATAAGTACAACATCATCCGACAGAAGAACACTACCACCTACCTGGTACAACATTTTATCCGGCACGGGTGGACTTCTGTTCGGGTGTGCGTTGTGCAGACCAACGCGAGATGGAGTGTGGCCCAACGGAAGCGTGCCGAACGCCTGTGGATCACAAAGTTGGGGACCAAACATCCGGGGGGCCTCAATGAGGCGTGAGTGCGAGCCCGCTGGGCCATAGACGGACCGTGCACACCCCTCTTATATTCTTTTTTACACTCTTTTATCGCCCTTCCCCCACCCCTTACCCTAACCCTAACCACTCTCCTTTTTCACTCCTAAAACCTACCCATCTCTCTTTTCTTTATACCTAACACCTACCCATCTCTCCTTCTCTTTATACCTAACCCTAACTCCTAACTCTAACCCTAACCCCAACCCCAACCCCAACCCTAACCCGCCTGTGCCTCTGGTCCACACACGGCTCGCGCTCCGCCCATTGGGGACCCTCCTGGTTTCACCCCTCATCCGCACCAACACACACATCATTGCTCATAACAATACTTACCTCACTACTCACCTGGGAATCCGGATGTCTCTGGTGCAAGGGATGCCCCGGTAGTCCTCGTCTTCCCACGAGTACCTGTAAAAAAACAACAACAAAATGAAAGAAAGAACATATTACAACAACATCAAAAACACTTACCTCTATTGTCATGTCTCTCACCTTGGGTAACGGACGTTGTCCTTTACTCCAACGACTGAAAAAAGACAGAAACAATACTAAAATACTTACCTTGGTTACAGGGTCATGGGCCTAGCAACACGGACGTATCCGGCGCAGGGAGTGCTCCGGATGTCCTTGTTCTCCAACGACCTGAAAAAATACAAAAAAATACAAGAATACTTAAAATCTCCAAAAAAATCAAAAAACCTAACAAAAATACAAAAAAATACTAAAAAACCTTAAAAAATTTCTCCAAAAAAATATTTTGGACTTGTTCGAACTCCGTTTGGAGTCACAATTACCGTTTTTCTCGGCTCAGTTTTATTGTGCTATTAATAGTGAATTTTCTTTATTTTTATCTTATTATTTCCTATTTTTGCCTACTTTATTTTTATTTTATTTTATTTTATTTATTTATTCACTATTAATAATAATAAGAAAATATACCATTTACATGGTCAATGCTGTCATTGGGTGCCAATTATTGCTGCATGGATGAGTTTAGCTGAGCAGTTTGTTTCTCTAAAAACTTTCGTGTTTAAAAATTTGGCCAGCTACGACTCCACCTCACTCTCAGCAGCCAATCAGCCTCAGTCTACAGCCAACCACTGAACGAGCAACATCATCTCTAATGCACACTAGCCGACTCTTTAATTTCTATTCCATTTAGCAAGTCTTGCCTGAAGAAGGCACATTCGTGCCGAAACGTTGCATTTATAAGACTTGCCATACATTATTTTTCACCTTTTTACTATCTTTCCTCTACCCTCCCTCTCTCTTTTTGTTTGTGGCCGTGCGGAACTTTTCCCACGAGGCGAAAAGTCCGTCGATAATTCGCTCTATTTACGTTCATTTTATACGCCTTAATTATTTAATTTAATTTATTCCACTCCTTACCTTGGAGTCTTTTATCGTGCTGCATAGCACCGCCCTTAGTTGTTTATTTTCTTTATATTCCTTTTTCTTCGAAGAAGCTGGTCTTCTTCTTCTGTGGTTTTTTTCGAAGGACATCCGGTTTGCGCTGACGTGACGTCACTGAAGCGCGCCGGAGTCTTTCCATTTTATTTCTTCTCTATCAATTTATTTTTTCTTTCTACCTACCTACCTTCATTCCTATTATATTTTTACACATAATACATATTTTACATTAAATATCACGTTCGGTTGTCGAAAAATGGCGGCGTGGCATGACGAGGAATGGGTCCTCGTCCGTCCTCGCGGACGTAAACAGCGATCGCGGCGCGAGATCACCCCGCCCCCTCGTCCTCAACCACAACACGGCCGCTATGATGATGGAGATTATCATTTTGCGGACCGTCGTCAACAACCGCCTCGTAGGAGCTACGCGGAGGTGCTGCGTGGCTATCCTGCAGAGGAGGAGGACGAGCGGGCGCGCCTCCGCAGCGACACGCGTCGCTATGGCAACCGATCGCGTGAGAGACGTGACGTACGTGCTCAGGACTACCCCACACGCGACGCACGTCGCCGGGACTACCCTACACGCGACGCACGTCGCCGCGATTACCCCACGCGCAACGCACGCCGCCATGTTTACTCCACCAACAACACACGTCGCCAGGGCAACGCCTCTCGTGACAGGAGTAACAGCGGCCGGCGTGGCCAGCGTTATGGGGCCCCACGGTGGGAAAATCAACATAACACATTCCAAAAAAATAAAAACAATTTTTTCAGAGGATACAAACCTCAATATTTCCAACATCCTGCACACAATAGACCCCAAAAAAACAGGGTTAATTTCCGACCTGCACACAATGAGCCTCCCAATCCCAGGAGGACTTTTAGAGCGGACAATCCTGGATTTGGACGGGGTCAACGCCCCAATATAACCAGGAATAATAATATCACACGTCCCTCTAGGGAAATTAATCCCAACAATCAAGATAGTGATTTTAGCATCAAAGCTAAAACTATGTACAATATCATCAAAATCATACACCACCAAATCAATGTAGATAGAGATACCCAGCCAAAGACCATAACCAATATGGAACTCACCTTGACGACCGGAATTAGACCAGCGGTCACCAACCCGGACACAGAAGCCTTAATAAAAGAGAATGCACACAATTGGGCACAAAAAACAGTACAAATATTAAGAGAACATTACAAAAAATCACTAGAAACGGAAATCAACAAATTGAGTGCTTTTATTGGGCAAAATTGGAGAGACCCATTCCAGGTGGCCTCGGCTTGGACCAGGACACATCTGGGACGCAGGTTGACCACCGAGACACTGCGGCTGGCCGAGGGTCTGGTGATCTCCGTCTGTGTTGACGTTCGTGGCGTGGACGAGGGGGGTAGTCCGTCACGATCCCAGCAGACGGGGTCACCAGTCCACTTGGATCCGTCCAGCACCCGAGTGGTGATGGAGGTAGTGCAGCCCCCGCTGCCGCTGCCCCTGCCGGTGCCAACCTTGCACGCTCCTGCGCACGCCACGGTGTCCACCATACCGCTGCCGCTGCCGGTTCCAACACTGCACGCTCCTGCGCGCGCCACGGTGTCTACCATGACCGACCCTTTGGGCGGAGATTGGTCCCCTGTGGTGGAACAGGTTCCGGGTCCAAGAGGACCGGTTACCCCGGTCCCCTTCCCGGTTTTGTCGCCTGCTTCTCTGGCTGAGGCGTCAGCTAGGCCCCAGAGAGCGACACGACACCAGGAGCCATGTAGCAGTCCTCCCGACTACTCCATTGTCGAGGCTCCCCTGGTCCCGCCTCCCGGTCCGCCTTTGCGTGCCGAGACCGAGGTCAGGGTCCCTCCTGCAGTCTCCGAGGCGCCACCGCTACCTGTGGAACAAAACATACCAGCTCTAGTCCATGTAGCGGACAATGCACAGGGCACACCTGGCCAGCCAGACACTTCCCACCACTCACCTGAGCGGCCCGCGTCACCCCTTGACGTGCCTCCAGAGTGGTCCCAGCTGCCCCTTGACACGCCTCCAAGCTGGTCCCAACTTGGTTCTAGCCAACCGAGACCACCTACCTCGACTTCCTCGCTCCTGGACGCGCCCCTCCCGGACGCGCCTCTGCCGGACGTGCCTTTGGTAGACATTCGTCCTCCAGTCACGCCGGTTCCGGACACGTCCGCTCCGGATGCGCGTGCTAGCTGGTCCTCGTTCTTTACTGGAAACCAGAAAGGGACAAGGGCTGTCACTTCGGCTTCTCAGCCGACAGGGGACACGGACGGGGCGCAGGTTGCCACGCCAACGAGTCCGCGCACGAGGCCTACAAGGCACATCAGTACGACTCGCAAGATGGTGGACTGGCACCTGTCCGTTCACAGGAAGGTCCTGGTGATCGGGGACTCAAACATTAGTCGCCTTCCATCCACCGGTCTCCAGGACCTCCAGATGGACAGTTACCCGGGGGCCAACTTCCGGCATGCAGAGGCCATCCTGCAAAAAACAAAAGTCAGTGCTGAGGTGGAAATGGTCATTCTATCTTTCGGCATCAACAACAAAGAGCAAAACCCCAAGTCTACCACTTTTAAGCAGCTCCAGAGGGCCTTCAAGACGGCCAAAATCACCTTTCCTAATGCCGAGATTTTCATTCCCCTCCTCAACTTTTCTGACAATTTGCCCGAGGAACACAAAGACAACCTCCGGCAAATCAATAATTACATCCACAAAAATTACCATTTCATTCCAGCACTTTCCAGCGACGAGTTCGCAACAGGCAGAGACAACCTGCACTGGACCGACAACACGGCCAGGAATATGCTGAAGCATTGGCTTCAACATTTAAACCTGGCGTCCCCAAAAACCCGACCTGTCGGGGGGGTGACACAAACAAACACAACAACAACAACGACGACAACAACAACACCAACAAAAACATTGTAAACCTTTCCAAAAACTTCATACTTACCTCCGCACAGCGCTCCCTCCTCGATAAAGGCCTCACCTTCGTCCCGTCCACTAGCGTCAGCTCCGATTGGCACCATCAGGTCAAATTTGACCTACAAGAATACCACAGAAGTGTTAAAATTGCAGCATTCTACGAACATCAGGGTGCCCTCGGTCCGCGACCTTTCACCCCGAGGTCCGAGTGGGAACCTTCACCGGGTCTGCTACATCCAGAGGTCCACAAACTGGTCCTGGCGGATGAGCACCCGTCGCTCCTTTCGGGTTGCGCCCTCGCGGTTGCGCCTAATTTGACGCAAGACGAAATGGAGGCCCTCCATAGTCTGAAAAAGAATAACAACATAGTTTTAAAACCGGCAGACAAGGGAAGCGCAGTCGTTATTTTCGACAGGGCTCAGTATATCTGGGAGGGCACCAGACAACTTAACGATACCACCTATTACTCCCCATTGGCCGCCCCTATTTACTTTGACACTATCCCTATGATAGAAAAAATAATTAATAATTTATTAAATAAAAGGTTCATCAATAGTAAACAACATACTTACCTCCTGGGTGAACCGGAACCCCGTCCCCGCAGATTCTATTTACTGCCCAAAATTCATAAGGAACCACAGAAGTGGAGCCGGCCCTACGAAATTCCCCCTGGCAGACCTATTGTTTCCGACTGCGGGAGTGAAACTTATAGGACGGCCGAATATATTGACCACTACTTGACCCCACTTTCCATTAAACACCAGAGTTATCTTAAAGATACATACCACTTTATCGATACAGTAAAAAACATAGTCATTCCCCAGGAATCTATTTTATTCACAATAGATATAGATAGCCTCTACACCAATATAGATATACAACAGGGCATCCAAGCCGTCAAAAACATTTTCCATAAATACAGAGATGTTAGCAGGCCGGAGAAGGAACTCCTGCAACTGCTCGAAATCAACCTGAGGAGGAATGACTTCGAGTTTAATGGAAAGTTCTACTTACAAATAAAAGGCACGGCCATGGGGAAAAAGTTTGCCCCGGCCTACGCAAATATATTTATGGCAGAATGGGAGACCTCGGCCCTCGCTGCCTGCCCAATTCAGCCCTTCAAATATTTCCGGTACCTCGACGATATCTGGGGTGTGTGGACGCACTCATTGGATGACTTCCAGGTCTTCCTCCACACTCTCAACACCCACAACCCCAACATAACCATCAAGTCCACCACCAGTCCTGTATCGGTGGACTTCCTTGATACCACTACCTTCAAGGGCCCGGACTTCCCATCCACCCACCATTTGGACATTAAGGTCTTTTTCAAACAGACTGACACCCATGCCCTCCTCCATAAGACCAGTTTCCACCCCCGACACACCTACGCGGGACTGGTCAAGTCACAATTGTTAAGGTTCCACCGGATCTGTACCAGGCGGGAGGACTTCATTACGGCCACTGGAACCCTGTTTTCCGCCCTGAGGAAGAGGGGGTATTCGAGAACCTTCCTCAGGAGACAATTCAGGTGTTTCCTGGACCCGAAGAAGCCTCCCCTTGGTACACATATGATCCCCTTCATTACCACTTTTTCACCGGCAGCGACACATATCGCTAGAAAAGTGAAGGAAAATTTCAGGACCTTCGTGGAGAAGAGTGAACGACTGAAAGAATATTACCTGGTGTCGGCGTTCCGCAAAAATCCTAGCTTGGGTGAGTTGCTGATCAGGGCCCGAGTCAGTCCCCCCGGGAATCCGCCCTTAACCAGGAGCAACATTCCCCTACAGCACATCCCCTGGCTTTTGAACCGCCACAGCGGTAAAGTCTTCCGGCCGCTGTGCAGAGGACACAAACATTCAAAAAACTGCATCTATGTCATCCTCTGCCAGCGATGTCATGCCATGTATGTTGGTGAGACGGGTAACACCATCGCCACCCGGTTTCACCAACATAAGTACAACATCATCCGACAGAAGAACACTACCACCTACCTGGTACAACATTTTATCCGGCACGGGTGGACTTCTGTTCGGGTGTGCGTTGTGCAGACCAACGCGAGATGGAGTGTGGCCCAACGGAAGCGTGCCGAACGCCTGTGGATCACAAAGTTGGGGACCAAACATCCGGGGGGCCTCAATGAGGCGTGAGTGCGAGCCCGCTGGGCCATAGACGGACCGTGCACACCCCTCTTATATTCTTTTTTACACTCTTTTATCGCCCTTCCCCCACCCCTTACCCTAACCCTAACCACTCTCCTTTTTCACTCCTAAAACCTACCCATCTCTCTTTTCTTTATACCTAACACCTACCCATCTCTCCTTCTCTTTATACCTAACCCTAACTCCTAACTCTAACCCTAACCCCAACCCCAACCCCAACCCTAACCCGCCTGTGCCTCTGGTCCACACACGGCTCGCGCTCCGCCCATTGGGGACCCTCCTGGTTTCACCCCTCATCCGCACCAACACACACATCATTGCTCATAACAATACTTACCTCACTACTCACCTGGGAATCCGGATGTCTCTGGTGCAAGGGATGCCCCGGTAGTCCTCGTCTTCCCACGAGTACCTGTAAAAAAACAACAACAAAATGAAAGAAAGAACATATTACAACAACATCAAAAACACTTACCTCTATTGTCATGTCTCTCACCTTGGGTAACGGACGTTGTCCTTTACTCCAACGACTGAAAAAAGACAGAAACAATACTAAAATACTTACCTTGGTTACAGGGTCATGGGCCTAGCAACACGGACGTATCCGGCGCAGGGAGTGCTCCGGATGTCCTTGTTCTCCAACGACCTGAAAAAATACAAAAAAATACAAGAATACTTAAAATCTCCAAAAAAATCAAAAAACCTAACAAAAATACAAAAAAATACTAAAAAACCTTAAAAAATTTCTCCAAAAAAATATTTTGGACTTGTTCGAACTCCGTTTGGAGTCACAATTACCGTTTTTCTCGGCTCAGTTTTATGGTGCTATTAATAGTGAATTTTCTTTATTTTTATCTTATTATTTCCTATTTTTGCCTACTTTATTTTTATTTTATTTTATTTTATTTATTTATTCACTATTAATAATAATAAGAAAATATACCATTTACATGGTCAATGCTGTCATTGGGTGCCAATTATTGCTGCATGGATGAGTTTAGCTGAGCAGTTTGTTTCTCTAAAAACTTTCGTGTTTAAAAATTTGGCCAGCTACGACTCCACCTCACTCTCAGCAGCCAATCAGCCTCAGTCTACAGCCAACCACTGAACGAGCAACATCATCTCTAATGCACACTAGCCGACTCTTTAATTTCTATTCCATTTAGCAAGTCTTGCCTGAAGAAGGCACATTCGTGCCGAAACGTTGCATTTATAAGACTTGCCATACATTATTTTTCACCTTTTTACTATCTTTCCTCTACCCTCCCTCTCTCTTTTTGTTTGTGGCCGTGCGGAACTTTTCCCACGAGGCGAAAAGTCCGTCGATAATTCGCTCTATTTACGTTCATTTTATACGCCTTAATTATTTAATTTAATTTATTCCACTCCTTACCTTGGAGTCTTTTATCGTGCTGCATAGCACCGCCCTTAGTTGTTTATTTTCTTTATATTCCTTTTTCTTCGAAGAAGCTGGTCTTCTTCTTCTGTGGTTTTTTTCGAAGGACATCCGGTTTGCGCTGACGTGACGTCACTGAAGCGCGCCGGAGTCTTTCCATTTTATTTCTTCTCTATCAATTTATTTTTTCTTTCTACCTACCTACCTTCATTCCTATTATATTTTTACACATAATACATATTTTACATTAAATATCACGTTCGGTTGTCGAAAAATGGCGGCGTGGCATGACGAGGAATGGGTCCTCGTCCGTCCTCGCGGACGTAAACAGCGATCGCGGCGCGAGATCACCCCGCCCCCTCGTCCTCAACCACAACACGGCCGCTATGATGATGGAGATTATCATTTTGCGGACCGTCGTCAACAACCGCCTCGTAGGAGCTACGCGGAGGTGCTGCGTGGCTATCCTGCAGAGGAGGAGGACGAGCGGGCGCGCCTCCGCAGCGACACGCGTCGCTATGGCAACCGATCGCGTGAGAGACGTGACGTACGTGCTCAGGACTACCCCACACGCGACGCACGTCGCCGGGACTACCCTACACGCGACGCACGTCGCCGCGATTACCCCACGCGCAACGCACGCCGCCATGTTTACTCCACCAACAACACACGTCGCCAGGGCAACGCCTCTCGTGACAGGAGTAACAGCGGCCGGCGTGGCCAGCGTTATGGTGCCCCACGGTGGGAAAATCAACATAACACATTCCAAAAAAATAAAAACAATTTTTTCAGAGGATACAAACCTCAATATTTCCAACATCCTGCACACAATAGACCCCAAAAAAACAGGGTTAATTTCCGACCTGCACACAATGAGCCTCCCAATCCCAGGAGGACTTTTAGAGCGGACAATCCTGGATTTGGACGGGGTCAACGCCCCAATATAACCAGGAATAATAATATCACACGTCCCTCTAGGGAAATTAATCCCAACAATCAAGATAGTGATTTTAGCATCAAAGCTAAAACTATGTACAATATCATCAAAATCATACACCACCAAATCAATGTAGATAGAGATACCCAGCCAAAGACCATAACCAATATGGAACTCACCTTGACGACCGGAATTAGACCAGCGGTCACCAACCCGGACACAGAAGCCTTAATAAAAGAGAATG
The DNA here is from genome assembly GCF_033978795.1 of Nerophis ophidion. Lineage (NCBI taxonomy): Eukaryota > Metazoa > Chordata > Actinopteri > Syngnathiformes > Syngnathidae > Nerophis > Nerophis ophidion. Next base: position 14,919 of record NW_026907352.1, on the reverse strand, counting down.
CACACAATTGGGCACAAAAAACAGTACAAATATTAAGAGAACATTACAAAAAATCACTAGAAACGGAAATCAACAAATTGAGTGCTTTTATTGGGCAAAATTGGAGAGACCCATTCCAGGTGGCCTCGGCTTGGACCAGGACACATCTGGGACGCAGGTTGACCACCGAGACACTGCGGCTGGCCGAGGGTCTGGTGATCTCCGTCTGTGTTGACGTTCGTGGCGTGGACGAGGGGGGTAGTCCGTCACGATCCCAGCAGACGGGGTCACCAGTCCACTTGGATCCGTCCAGCACCCGAGTGGTGATGGAGGTAGTGCAGCCCCCGCTGCCGCTGCCCCTGCCGGTGCCAACCTTGCACGCTCCTGCGCACGCCACGGTGTCCACCATACCGCTGCCGCTGCCGGTTCCAACACTGCACGCTCCTGCGCGCGCCACGGTGTCTACCATGACCGACCCTTTGGGCGGAGATTGGTCCCCTGTGGTGGAACAGGTTCCGGGTCCAAGAGGACCGGTTACCCCGGTCCCCTTCCCGGTTTTGTCGCCTGCTTCTCTGGCTGAGGCGTCAGCTAGGCCCCAGAGAGCGACACGACACCAGGAGCCATGTAGCAGTCCTCCCGACTACTCCATTGTCGAGGCTCCCCTGGTCCCGCCTCCCGGTCCGCCTTTGCGTGCCGAGACCGAGGTCAGGGTCCCTCCTGCAGTCTCCGAGGCGCCACCGCTACCTGTGGAACAAAACATACCAGCTCTAGTCCATGTAGCGGACAATGCACAGGGCACACCTGGCCAGCCAGACACTTCCCACCACTCACCTGAGCGGCCCGCGTCACCCCTTGACGTGCCTCCAGAGTGGTCCCAGCTGCCCCTTGACACGCCTCCAAGCTGGTCCCAACTTGGTTCTAGCCAACCGAGACCACCTACCTCGACTTCCTCGCTCCTGGACGCGCCCCTCCCGGACGCGCCTCTGCCGGACGTGCCTTTGGTAGACATTCGTCCTCCAGTCACGCCGGTTCCGGACACGTCCGCTCCGGATGCGCGTGCTAGCTGGTCCTCGTTCTTTACTGGAAACCAGAAAGGGACAAGGGCTGTCACTTCGGCTTCTCAGCCGACAGGGGACACGGACGGGGCGCAGGTTGCCACGCCAACGAGTCCGCGCACGAGGCCTACAAGGCACATCAGTACGACTCGCAAGATGGTGGACTGGCACCTGTCCGTTCACAGGAAGGTCCTGGTGATCGGGGACTCAAACATTAGTCGCCTTCCATCCACCGGTCTCCAGGACCTCCAGATGGACAGTTACCCGGGGGCCAACTTCCGGCATGCAGAGGCCATCCTGCAAAAAACAAAAGTCAGTGCTGAGGTGGAAATGGTCATTCTATCTTTCGGCATCAACAACAAAGAGCAAAACCCCAAGTCTACCACTTTTAAGCAGCTCCAGAGGGCCTTCAAGACGGCCAAAATCACCTTTCCTAATGCCGAGATTTTCATTCCCCTCCTCAACTTTTCTGACAATTTGCCCGAGGAACACAAAGACAACCTCCGGCAAATCAATAATTACATCCACAAAAATTACCATTTCATTCCAGCACTTTCCAGCGACGAGTTCGCAACAGGCAGAGACAACCTGCACTGGACCGACAACACGGCCAGGAATATGCTGAAGCATTGGCTTCAACATTTAAACCTGGCGTCCCCAAAAACCCGACCTGTCGGGGGGGTGACACAAACAAACACAACAACAACAACGACGACAACAACAACACCAACAAAAACATTGTAAACCTTTCCAAAAACTTCATACTTACCTCCGCACAGCGCTCCCTCCTCGATAAAGGCCTCACCTTCGTCCCGTCCACTAGCGTCAGCTCCGATTGGCACCATCAGGTCAAATTTGACCTACAAGAATACCACAGAAGTGTTAAAATTGCAGCATTCTACGAACATCAGGGTGCCCTCGGTCCGCGACCTTTCACCCCGAGGTCCGAGTGGGAACCTTCACCGGGTCTGCTACATCCAGAGGTCCACAAACTGGTCCTGGCGGATGAGCACCCGTCGCTCCTTTCGGGTTGCGCCCTCGCGGTTGCGCCTAATTTGACGCAAGACGAAATGGAGGCCCTCCATAGTCTGAAAAAGAATAACAACATAGTTTTAAAACCGGCAGACAAGGGAAGCGCAGTCGTTATTTTCGACAGGGCTCAGTATATCTGGGAGGGCACCAGACAACTTAACGATACCACCTATTACTCCCCATTGGCCGCCCCTATTTACTTTGACACTATCCCTATGATAGAAAAAATAATTAATAATTTATTAAATAAAAGGTTCATCAATAGTAAACAACATACTTACCTCCTGGGTGAACCGGAACCCCGTCCCCGCAGATTCTATTTACTGCCCAAAATTCATAAGGAACCACAGAAGTGGAGCCGGCCCTACGAAATTCCCCCTGGCAGACCTATTGTTTCCGACTGCGGGAGTGAAACTTATAGGACGGCCGAATATATTGACCACTACTTGACCCCACTTTCCATTAAACACCAGAGTTATCTTAAAGATACATACCACTTTATCGATACAGTAAAAAACATAGTCATTCCCCAGGAATCTATTTTATTCACAATAGATATAGATAGCCTCTACACCAATATAGATATACAACAGGGCATCCAAGCCGTCAAAAACATTTTCCATAAATACAGAGATGTTAGCAGGCCGGAGAAGGAACTCCTGCAACTGCTCGAAATCAACCTGAGGAGGAATGACTTCGAGTTTAATGGAAAGTTCTACTTACAAATAAAAGGCACGGCCATGGGGAAAAAGTTTGCCCCGGCCTACGCAAATATATTTATGGCAGAATGGGAGACCTCGGCCCTCGCTGCCTGCCCAATTCAGCCCTTCAAATATTTCCGGTACCTCGACGATATCTGGGGTGTGTGGACGCACTCATTGGATGACTTCCAGGTCTTCCTCCACACTCTCAACACCCACAACCCCAACATAACCATCAAGTCCACCACCAGTCCTGTATCGGTGGACTTCCTTGATACCACTACCTTCAAGGGCCCGGACTTCCCATCCACCCACCATTTGGACATTAAGGTCTTTTTCAAACAGACTGACACCCATGCCCTCCTCCATAAGACCAGTTTCCACCCCCGACACACCTACGCGGGACTGGTCAAGTCACAATTGTTAAGGTTCCACCGGATCTGTACCAGGCGGGAGGACTTCATTACGGCCACTGGAACCCTGTTTTCCGCCCTGAGGAAGAGGGGGTATTCGAGAACCTTCCTCAGGAGACAATTCAGGTGTTTCCTGGACCCGAAGAAGCCTCCCCTTGGTACACATATGATCCCCTTCATTACCACTTTTTCACCGGCAGCGACACATATCGCTAGAAAAGTGAAGGAAAATTTCAGGACCTTCGTGGAGAAGAGTGAACGACTGAAAGAATATTACCTGGTGTCGGCGTTCCGCAAAAATCCTAGCTTGGGTGAGTTGCTGATCAGGGCCCGAGTCAGTCCCCCCGGGAATCCGCCCTTAACCAGGAGCAACATTCCCCTACAGCACATCCCCTGGCTTTTGAACCGCCACAGCGGTAAAGTCTTCCGGCCGCTGTGCAGAGGACACAAACATTCAAAAAACTGCATCTATGTCATCCTCTGCCAGCGATGTCATGCCATGTATGTTGGTGAGACGGGTAACACCATCGCCACCCGGTTTCACCAACATAAGTACAACATCATCCGACAGAAGAACACTACCACCTACCTGGTACAACATTTTATCCGGCACGGGTGGACTTCTGTTCGGGTGTGCGTTGTGCAGACCAACGCGAGATGGAGTGTGGCCCAACGGAAGCGTGCCGAACGCCTGTGGATCACAAAGTTGGGGACCAAACATCCGGGGGGCCTCAATGAGGCGTGAGTGCGAGCCCGCTGGGCCATAGACGGACCGTGCACACCCCTCTTATATTCTTTTTTACACTCTTTTATCGCCCTTCCCCCACCCCTTACCCTAACCCTAACCACTCTCCTTTTTCACTCCTAAAACCTACCCATCTCTCTTTTCTTTATACCTAACACCTACCCATCTCTCCTTCTCTTTATACCTAACCCTAACTCCTAACTCTAACCCTAACCCCAACCCCAACCCCAACCCTAACCCGCCTGTGCCTCTGGTCCACACACGGCTCGCGCTCCGCCCATTGGGGACCCTCCTGGTTTCACCCCTCATCCGCACCAACACACACATCATTGCTCATAACAATACTTACCTCACTACTCACCTGGGAATCCGGATGTCTCTGGTGCAAGGGATGCCCCGGTAGTCCTCGTCTTCCCACGAGTACCTGTAAAAAAAACAACAACAAAATGAAAGAAAGAACATATTACAACAACATCAAAAACACTTACCTCTATTGTCATGTCTCTCACCTTGGGTAACGGACGTTGTCCTTTACTCCAACGACTGAAAAAAGACAGAAACAATACTAAAATACTTACCTTGGTTACAGGGTCATGGGCCTAGCAACACGGACGTATCCGGCGCAGGGAGTGCTCCGGATGTCCTTGTTCTCCAACGACCTGAAAAAATACAAAAAAATACAAGAATACTTAAAATCTCCAAAAAAATCAAAAAACCTAACAAAAATACAAAAAAATACTAAAAAACCTTAAAAAATTTCTCCAAAAAAATATTTTGGACTTGTTCGAACTCCGTTTGGAGTCACAATTACCGTTTTTCTCGGCTCAGTTTTATTGTGCTATTAATAGTGAATTTTCTTTATTTTTATCTTATTATTTCCTATTTTTGCCTACTTTATTTTTATTTTATTTTATTTTATTTATTTATTCACTATTAATAATAATAAGAAAATATACCATTTACATGGTCAATGCTGTCATTGGGTGCCAATTATTGCTGCATGGATGAGTTTAGCTGAGCAGTTTGTTTCTCTAAAAACTTTCGTGTTTAAAAATTTGGCCAGCTACGACTCCACCTCACTCTCAGCAGCCAATCAGCCTCAGTCTACAGCCAACCACTGAACGAGCAACATCATCTCTAATGCACACTAGCCGACTCTTTAATTTCTATTCCATTTAGCAAGTCTTGCCTGAAGAAGGCACATTCGTGCCGAAACGTTGCATTTATAAGACTTGCCATACATTATTTTTCACCTTTTTACTATCTTTCCTCTACCCTCCCTCTCTCTTTTTGTTTGTGGCCGTGCGGAACTTTTCCCACGAGGCGAAAAGTCCGTCGATAATTCGCTCTATTTACGTTCATTTTATACGCCTTAATTATTTAATTTAATTTATTCCACTCCTTACCTTGGAGTCTTTTATCGTGCTGCATAGCACCGCCCTTAGTTGTTTATTTTCTTTATATTCCTTTTTCTTCGAAGAAGCTGGTCTTCTTCTTCTGTGGTTTTTTTCGAAGGACATCCGGTTTGCGCTGACGTGACGTCACTGAAGCGCGCCGGAGTCTTTCCATTTTATTTCTTCTCTATCAATTTATTTTTTCTTTCTACCTACCTACCTTCATTCCTATTATATTTTTACACATAATACATATTTTACATTAAATATCACGTTCGGTTGTCGAAAAATGGCGGCGTGGCATGACGAGGAATGGGTCCTCGTCCGTCCTCGCGGACGTAAACAGCGATCGCGGCGCGAGATCACCCCGCCCCCCTCGTCCTCAACCACAACACGGCCGCTATGATGATGGAGATTATCATTTTGCGGACCGTCGTCAACAACCGCCTCGTAGGAGCTACGCGGAGGTGCTGCGTGGCTATCCTGCAGAGGAGGAGGACGAGCGGGCGCGCCTCCGCAGCGACACGCGTCGCTATGGCAACCGATCGCGTGAGAGACGTGACGTACGTGCTCAGGACTACCCCACACGCGACGCACGTCGCCGGGACTACCCTACACGCGACGCACGTCGCCGCGATTACCCCACGCGCAACGCACGCCGCCATGTTTACTCCACCAACAACACACGTCGCCAGGGCAACGCCTCTCGTGACAGGAGTAACAGCGGCCGGCGTGGCCAGCGTTATGGTGCCCCACGGTGGGAAAATCAACATAACACATTCCAAAAAAATAAAAACAATTTTTTCAGAGGATACAAACCTCAATATTTCCAACATCCTGCACACAATAGACCCCAAAAAAACAGGGTTAATTTCCGACCTGCACACAATGAGCCTCCCAATCCCAGGAGGACTTTTAGAGCGGACAATCCTGGATTTGGACGGGGTCAACGCCCCAATATAACCAGGAATAATAATATCACACGTCCCTCTAGGGAAATTAATCCCAACAATCAAGATAGTGATTTTAGCATCAAAGCTAAAACTATGTACAATATCATCAAAATCATACACCACCAAATCAATGTAGATAGAGATACCCAGCCAAAGACCATAACCAATATGGAACTCACCTTGACGACCGGAATTAGACCAGCGGTCACCAACCCGGACACAGAAGCCTTAATAAAAGAGAATGCACACAATTGGGCACAAAAAACAGTACAAATATTAAGAGAACATTACAAAAAATCACTAGAAACGGAAATCAACAAATTGAGTGCTTTTATTGGGCAAAATTGGAGAGACCCATTCCAGGTGGCCTCGGCTTGGACCAGGACACATCTGGGACGCAGGTTGACCACCGAGACACTGCGGCTGGCCGAGGGTCTGGTGATCTCCGTCTGTGTTGACGTTCGTGGCGTGGACGAGGGGGGTAGTCCGTCACGATCCCAGCAGACGGGGTCACCAGTCCACTTGGATCCGTCCAGCACCCGAGTGGTGATGGAGGTAGTGCAGCCCCCGCTGCCGCTGCCCCCTGCCGGTGCCAACCTTGCACGCTCCTGCGCACGCCACGGTGTCCACCATACCGCTGCCGCTGCCGGTTCCAACACTGCACGCTCCTGCGCGCGCCACGGTGTCTACCATGACCGACCCTTTGGGCGGAGATTGGTCCCCTGTGGTGGAACAGGTTCCGGGTCCAAGAGGACCGGTTACCCCGGTCCCCTTCCCGGTTTTGTCGCCTGCTTCTCTGGCTGAGGCGTCAGCTAGGCCCCAGAGAGCGACACGACACCAGGAGCCATGTAGCAGTCCTCCCGACTACTCCATTGTCGAGGCTCCCCTGGTCCCGCCTCCCGGTCCGCCTTTGCGTGCCGAGACCGAGGTCAGGGTCCCTCCTGCAGTCTCCGAGGCGCCACCGCTACCTGTGGAACAAAACATACCAGCTCTAGTCCATGTAGCGGACAATGCACAGGGCACACCTGGCCAGCCAGACACTTCCCACCACTCACCTGAGCGGCCCGCGTCACCCCTTGACGTGCCTCCAGAGTGGTCCCAGCTGCCCCTTGACACGCCTCCAAGCTGGTCCCAACTTGGTTCTAGCCAACCGAGACCACCTACCTCGACTTCCTCGCTCCTGGACGCGCCCCTCCCCGGACGCGCCTCTGCCGGACGTGCCTTTGGTAGACATTCGTCCTCCAGTCACGCCGGTTCCGGACACGTCCGCTCCGGATGCGCGTGCTAGCTGGTCCTCGTTCTTTACTGGAAACCAGAAAGGGACAAGGGCTGTCACTTCGGCTTCTCAGCCGACAGGGGACACGGACGGGGCGCAGGTTGCCACGCCAACGAGTCCGCGCACGAGGCCTACAAGGCACATCAGTACGACTCGCAAGATGGTGGACTGGCACCTGTCCGTTCACAGGAAGGTCCTGGTGATCGGGGACTCAAACATTAGTCGCCTTCCATCCACCGGTCTCCAGGACCTCCAGATGGACAGTTACCCGGGGGCCAACTTCCGGCATGCAGAGGCCATCCTGCAAAAAACAAAAGTCAGTGCTGAGGTGGAAATGGTCATTCTATCTTTCGGCATCAACAACAAAGAGCAAAACCCCAAGTCTACCACTTTTAAGCAGCTCCAGAGGGCCTTCAAGACGGCCAAAATCACCTTTCCTAATGCCGAGATTTTCATTCCCCTCCTCAACTTTTCTGACAATTTGCCCGAGGAACACAAAGACAACCTCCGGCAAATCAATAATTACATCCACAAAAATTACCATTTCATTCCAGCACTTTCCAGCGACGAGTTCGCAACAGGCAGAGACAACCTGCACTCCGACAACACGGCCAGGAATATGCTGAAGCATTGGCTTCAACATTTAAACCTGGCGTCCCCAAAAACCCGACCTGTCGGGGGGGTGACACAAACAAACACAACAACAACAACGACGACAACAACAACACCAACAAAAACATTGTAAACCTTTCCAAAAACTTCATACTTACCTCCGCACAGCGCTCCCTCCTCGATAAAGGCCTCACCTTCGTCCCGTCCACTAGCGTCAGCTCCGATTGGCACCATCAGGTCAAATTTGACCTACAAGAATACCACAGAAGTGTTAAAATTGCAGCATTCTACGAACATCAGGGTGCCCTCGGTCCGCGACCTTTCACCCCGAGGTCCGAGTGGGAACCTTCACCGGGTCTGCTACATCCAGAGGTCCACAAACTGGTCCTGGCGGATGAGCACCCGTCGCTCCTTTCGGGTTGCGCCCTCGCGGTTGCGCCTAATTTGACGCAAGACGAAATGGAGGCCCTCCATAGTCTGAAAAAGAATAACAACATAGTTTTAAAACCGGCAGACAAGGGAAGCGCAGTCGTTATTTTCGACAGGGCTCAGTATATCTGGGAGGGCACCAGACAACTTAACGATACCACCTATTACTCCCCATTGGCCGCCCCTATTTACTTTGACACTATCCCTATGATAGAAAAAATAATTAATAATTTATTAAATAAAAGGTTCATCAATAGTAAACAACATACTTACCTCCTGGGTGAACCGGAACCCCGTCCCCGCAGATTCTATTTACTGCCCAAAATTCATAAGGAACCACAGAAGTGGAGCCGGCCCTACGAAATTCCCCCTGGCAGACCTATTGTTTCCGACTGCGGGAGTGAAACTTATAGGACGGCCGAATATATTGACCACTACTTGACCCCACTTTCCATTAAACACCAGAGTTATCTTAAAGATACATACCACTTTATCGATACAGTAAAAAACATAGTCATTCCCCAGGAATCTATTTTATTCACAATAGATATAGATAGCCTCTACACCAATATAGATATACAACAGGGCATCCAAGCCGTCAAAAACATTTTCCATAAATACAGAGATGTTAGCAGGCCGGAGAAGGAACTCCTGCAACTGCTCGAAATCAACCTGAGGAGGAATGACTTCGAGTTTAATGGAAAGTTCTACTTACAAATAAAAGGCACGGCCATGGGGAAAAAGTTTGCCCCGGCCTACGCAAATATATTTATGGCAGAATGGGAGACCTCGGCCCTCGCTGCCTGCCCAATTCAGCCCTTCAAATATTTCCGGTACCTCGACGATATCTGGGGTGTGTGGACGCACTCATTGGATGACTTCCAGGTCTTCCTCCACACTCTCAACACCCACAACCCCAACATAACCATCAAGTCCACCACCAGTCCTGTATCGGTGGACTTCCTTGATACCACTACCTTCAAGGGCCCGGACTTCCCATCCACCCACCATTTGGACATTAAGGTCTTTTTCAAACAGACTGACACCCATGCCCTCCTCCATAAGACCAGTTTCCACCCCCGACACACCTACGCGGGACTGGTCAAGTCACAATTGTTAAGGTTCCACCGGATCTGTACCAGGCGGGAGGACTTCATTACGGCCACTGGAACCCTGTTTTCCGCCCTGAGGAAGAGGGGGTATTCGAGAACCTTCCTCAGGAGACAATTCAGGTGTTTCCTGGACCCGAAGAAGCCTCCCCTTGGTACACATATGATCCCCTTCATTACCACTTTTTCACCGGCAGCGACACATATCGCTAGAAAAGTGAAGGAAAATTTCAGGACCTTCGTGGAGAAGAGTGAACGACTGAAAGAATATTACCTGGTGTCGGCGTTCCGCAAAAATCCTAGCTTGGGTGAGTTGCTGATCAGGGCCCGAGTCAGTCCCCCCGGGAATCCGCCCTTAACCAGGAGCAACATTCCCCTACAGCACATCCCCTGGCTTTTGAACCGCCACAGCGGTAAAGTCTTCCGGCCGCTGTGCAGAGGACACAAACATTCAAAAAACTGCATCTATGTCATCCTCTGCCAGCGATGTCATGCCATGTATGTTGGTGAGACGGGTAACACCATCGCCACCCGGTTTCACCAACATAAGTACAACATCATCCGACAGAAGAACACTACCACCTACCTGGTACAACATTTTATCCGGCACGGGTGGACTTCTGTTCGGGTGTGCGTTGTGCAGACCAACGCGAGATGGAGTGTGGCCCAACGGAAGCGTGCCGAACGCCTGTGGATCACAAAGTTGGGGACCAAACATCCGGGGGGCCTCAATGAGGCGTGAGTGCGAGCCCGCTGGGCCATAGACGGACCGTGCACACCCCTCTTATATTCTTTTTTACACTCTTTTATCGCCCTTCCCCCACCCCTTACCCTAACCCTAACCACTCTCCTTTTTCACTCCTAAAACCTACCCATCTCTCTTTTCTTTATACCTAACACCTACCCATCTCTCCTTCTCTTTATACCTAACCCTAACTCCTAACTCTAACCCTAACCCCAACCCCAACCCCAACCCTAACCCGCCTGTGCCTCTGGTCCACACACGGCTCGCGCTCCGCCCATTGGGGACCCTCCTGGTTTCACCCCTCATCCGCACCAACACACACATCATTGCTCATAACAATACTTACCTCACTACTCACCTGGGAATCCGGATGTCTCTGGTGCAAGGGATGCCCCGGTAGTCCTCGTCTTCCCACGAGTACCTGTAAAAAAACAACAACAAAATGAAAGAAAGAACATATTACAACAACATCAAAAACACTTACCTCTATTGTCATGTCTCTCACCTTGGGTAACGGACGTTGTCCTTTACTCCAACGACTGAAAAAAGACAGAAACAATACTAAAATACTTACCTTGGTTACAGGGTCATGGGCCTAGCAACACGGACGTATCCGGCGCAGGGAGTGCTCCGGATGTCCTTGTTCTCCAACGACCTGAAAAAATACAAAAAAATACAAGAATACTTAAAATCTCCAAAAAAATCAAAAAACCTAACAAAAATACAAAAAAATACTAAAAAACCTTAAAAAATTTCTCCAAAAAAATATTTTGGACTTGTTCGAACTCCGTTTGGAGTCACAATTACCGTTTTTCTCGGCTCAGTTTTATTGTGCTATTAATAGTGAATTTTCTTTATTTTTATCTTATTATTTCCTATTTTTGCCTACTTTATTTTTATTTTATTTTATTTTATTTATTTATTCACTATTAATAATAATAAGAAAATATACCATTTACATGGTCAATGCTGTCATTGGGTGCCAATTATTGCTGCATGGATGAGTTTAGCTGAGCAGTTTGTTTCTCTAAAAACTTTCGTGTTTAAAAATTTGGCCAGCTACGACTCCACCTCACTCTCAGCAGCCAATCAGCCTCAGTCTACAGCCAACCACTGAACGAGCAACATCATCTCTAATGCACACTAGCCGACTCTTTAATTTCTATTCCATTTAGCAAGTCTTGCCTGAAGAAGGCACATTCGTGCCGAAACGTTGCATTTATAAGACTTGCCATACATTATTTTTCACCTTTTTACTATCTTTCCTCTACCCTCCCTCTCTCTTTTTGTTTGTGGCCGTGCGGAACTTTTCCCACGAGGCGAAAAGTCCGTCGATAATTCGCTCTATTTACGTTCATTTTATACGCCTTAATTATTTAATTTAATTTATTCCACTCCTTACCTTGGAGTCTTTTATCGTGCTGCATAGCACCGCCCTTAGTTGTTTATTTTCTTTATATTCCTTTTTCTTCGAAGAAGCTGGTCTTCTTCTTCTGTGGTTTTTTTCGAAGGACATCCGGTTTGCGCTGACGTGACGTCACTGAAGCGCGCCGGAGTCTTTCCATTTTATTTCTTCTCTATCAATTTATTTTTTCTTTCTACCTACCTACCTTCATTCCTATTATATTTTTACACATAATACATATTTTACATTAAATATCACGTTCGGTTGTCGAAAAATGGCGGCGTGGCATGACGAGGAATGGGTCCTCGTCCGTCCTCGCGGACGTAAACAGCGATCGCGGCGCGAGATCACCCCGCCCCCTCGTCCTCAACCACAACACGGCCGCTATGATGATGGAGATTATCATTTTGCGGACCGTCGTCAACAACCGCCTCGTAGGAGCTACGCGGAGGTGCTGCGTGGCTATCCTGCAGAGGAGGAGGACGAGCGGGCGCGCCTCCGCAGCGACACGCGTCGCTATGGCAACCGATCGCGTGAGAGACGTGACGTACGTGCTCAGGACTACCCCACACGCGACGCACGTCGCCGGGACTACCCTACACGCGACGCACGTCGCCGCGATTACCCCACGCGCAACGCACGCCGCCATGTTTACTCCACCAACAACACACGTCGCCAGGGCAACGCCTCTCGTGACAGGAGTAACAGCGGCCGGCGTGGCCAGCGTTATGGTGCCCCACGGTGGGAAAATCAACATAACACATTCCAAAAAAATAAAAACAATTTTTTCAGAGGATACAAACCTCAATATTTCCAACATCCTGCACACAATAGACCCCAAAAAAACAGGGTTAATTTCCGACCTGCACACAATGAGCCTCCCAATCCCAGGAGGACTTTTAGAGCGGACAATCCTGGATTTGGACGGGGTCAACGCCCCAATATAACCAGGAATAATAATATCACACGTCCCTCTAGGGAAATTAATCCCAACAATCAAGATAGTGATTTTAGCATCAAAGCTAAAACTATGTACAATATCATCAAAATCATACACCACCAAATCAATGTAGATAGAGATACCCAGCCAAAGACCATAACCAATATGGAACTCACCTTGACGACCGGAATTAGACCAGCGGTCACCAACCCGGACACAGAAGCCTTAATAAAAGAGAATGCACACAATTGGGCACAAAAAACAGTACAAATATTAAGAGAACATTACAAAAAATCACTAGAAACGGAAATCAACAAATTGAGTGCTTTTATTGGGCAAAATTGGAGAGACCCATTCCAGGTGGCCTCGGCTTGGACCAGGACACATCTGGGACGCAGGTTGACCACCGAGACACTGCGGCTGGCCGAGGGTCTGGTGATCTCCGTCTGTGTTGACGTTCGTGGCGTGGACGAGGGGGGTAGTCCGTCACGATCCCAGCAGACGGGGTCACCAGTCCACTTGGATCCGTCCAGCACCCGAGTGGTGATGGAGGTAGTGCAGCCCCCGCTGCCGCTGCCCCTGCCGGTGCCAACCTTGCACGCTCCTGCGCACGCCACGGTGTCCACCATACCGCTGCCGCTGCCGGTTCCAACACTGCACGCTCCTGCGCGCGCCACGGTGTCTACCATGACCGACCCTTTGGGCGGAGATTGGTCCCCTGTGGTGGAACAGGTTCCGGGTCCAAGAGGACCGGTTACCCCGGTCCCCTTCCCGGTTTTGTCGCCTGCTTCTCTGGCTGAGGCGTCAGCTAGGCCCCAGAGAGCGACACGACACCAGGAGCCATGTAGCAGTCCTCCCGACTACTCCATTGTCGAGGCTCCCCTGGTCCCGCCTCCCGGTCCGCCTTTGCGTGCCGAGACCGAGGTCAGGGTCCCTCCTGCAGTCTCCGAGGCGCCACCGCTACCTGTGGAACAAAACATACCAGCTCTAGTCCATGTAGCGGACAATGCACAGGGCACACCTGGCCAGCCAGACACTTCCCACCACTCACCTGAGCGGCCCGCGTCACCCCTTGACGTGCCTCCAGAGTGGTCCCAGCTGCCCCTTGACACGCCTCCAAGCTGGTCCCAACTTGGTTCTAGCCAACCGAGACCACCTACCTCGACTTCCTCGCTCCTGGACGCGCCCCTCCCGGACGCGCCTCTGCCGGACGTGCCTTTGGTAGACATTCGTCCTCCAGTCACGCCGGTTCCGGACACGTCCGCTCCGGATGCGCGTGCTAGCTGGTCCTCGTTCTTTACTGGAAACCAGAAAGGGACAAGGGCTGTCACTTCGGCTTCTCAGCCGACAGGGGACACGGACGGGGCGCAGGTTGCCACGCCAACGAGTCCGCGCACGAGGCCTACAAGGCACATCAGTACGACTCGCAAGATGGTGGACTGGCACCTGTCCGTTCACAGGAAGGTCCTGGTGATCGGGGACTCAAACATTAGTCGCCTTCCATCCACCGGTCTCCAGGACCTCCAGATGGACAGTTACCCGGGGGCCAACTTCCGGCATGCAGAGGCCATCCTGCAAAAAACAAAAGTCAGTGCTGAGGTGGAAATGGTCATTCTATCTTTCGGCATCAACAACAAAGAGCAAAACCCCAAGTCTACCACTTTTAAGCAGCTCCAGAGGGCCTTCAAGACGGCCAAAATCACCTTTCCTAATGCCGAGATTTTCATTCCCCTCCTCAACTTTTCTGACAATTTGCCCGAGGAACACAAAGACACCTCCGGCAAATCAATAATTACATCCACAAAAATTACCATTTCATTCCAGCACTTTCCAGCGACGAGTTCGCAACAGGCAGAGACAACCTGCACTGGACCGACAACACGGCCAGGAATATGCTGAAGCATTGGCTTCAACATTTAAACCTGGCGTCCCCAAAAACCCGACCTGTCGGGGGGGTGACACAAACAAACACAACAACAACAACGACGACAACAACAACACCAACAAAAACATTGTAAACCTTTCCAAAAACTTCATACTTACCTCCGCACAGCGCTCCCTCCTCGATAAAGGCCTCACCTTCGTCCCGTCCACTAGCGTCAGCTCCGATTGGCACCATCAGGTCAAATTT
>NW_026907351.1:0-27363 GCF_033978795.1 Nerophis ophidion | reverse complement strand
AAAAGGTCCGAAATTGATTAAAAATCCTACCCAGGATGGAGTTCCACAAGTCCCGCAGCGAGCTGCACGAGCGCAGGAACACCGGAATGACCAAAAGGCACCCAGAAGTGAACCATCAAAAGTGGGGGACAATTTGAGAAAAAGTTGGAAAAAGGTCCGAAATTGATTAAAAATCCTACCCAGGATGGAGTTCCAGAAGCCCCGCAGCGAGCTGCACGAGCGCAGGACACCGGGAATGACCAAAAGGCACCCAGAAGTGAACCATCAAAAGTGGGGGACAATTTGAGGAAAAGTTGGAAAAAGGTCCCGAATTGTTTAAAAATCCTACCAGGATGGAGTTCCAGAAGTCCCGCAGCGAGCTGCACGAGCCGCAGGAACACCGGGAATGACCAAAAGATACCCAGAAGTGAACCAGCGAAAGTGGGGGAAAAATGGAGGAAAAGGAGGAAAAAGTGCCAAATTGTTTAAAAATCCTACCCAGATGGAGTTCCACAAGTCCGCAGCGAGCTGCACGAGCCGCAGGAACACCGGGAATGACCAAAAGGCACCAGAAGTGAACCAGCGAAAGTGGGGGACAATTTGAGAAAAGTTGGAAAAAAGGTCCGAAATTGTTTAAAAATCCTACACAGGATGGAGTTCCAGAAGCCCCGCAGCGAGCTGCCCGAGCCCGCGGGAACACCGGGAATGACCAAAAGGCACCCAGAAGTGAACCATCAAAAGTGGGGGACAATTGAGAAAAAGTTGGAAAAAGGTCCGAAATTGATTAAAATCCTACCCAGGATGGAGTTCCAGAAGCCCCGCAGCGAGCTGCCCGAGCCGCGGGAACACCGGGAATGACCAAAAGGCACCCAGAAGTGAACCAGCGAAAGTGGGGGAAAAATGGAGGAAAAGGAGGAAAAAGTGCCAAATTGTTTAAAAATCCTACCAGGATGGAGTTCCAGAAGTCCCGCAGCGAGCTGCACGAGCCGCAGGAACACCGGGAATGACCAAAAGGCACCCAGAAGTGAACCAGCGAAAGTGGGGGAAAAATGGAGGAAAAGGAGGAGAAAGTACCAAATTGTTTAAAAATCCTACCCAGGATGGAGTTCCAGAAGTCCCGCAGCGAGCTGCACGAGCCGCAGGAACACCGGGAATGACCAAAAGATACCCAGGAGTGAACCAGCCAAAGTGGGGGACAATTTGAGAAAAAGTTGGAAAAAGGTCCGAAATTGATTAAAAATCCTACCCAGGATGGAGTTCCAGAAGCCCCGCAGCGAGCTGCCCGAGCCGCGGGAACACCGGGAATGACCAAAAGGCACCCAGAAGTGAACCATCAAAAGTGGGGGACAATTTGAGAAAAAGTTGGAAAAAGGTCCGAAATTGTTTAAAAATCCTACCCAGGATGGAGTTCCAGAAGCCCCGCAGCGAGCTGCACGAGCCGCAGGAACACCGGAATGACCGAAAGGCACCCAGAAGTGAACCATCAAAAGTGGGGGACAATTTGAGAAAAAGTTGGAAAAAGGTCCGAAATTGATTAAAAATCCTACCCAGGATGGAGTTCCAGAAGCCCCGCAGCGAGCTGCCCGAGCCGCGGGAACACCGGGAATGACCAAAAGGCACCCAGAAGTGAACCATCAAAAGTGGGGGACAATTTGAGAAAAAGTTGGAAAAAGGTCCGAAATTGATTAAAAATCCTACCCAGGATGGAGTTCCAGAAGTCCCGCAGCGAGCTGCACGAGCCGCAGGAACACGGAATGACCAAAAGGCACCCAGAAGTGAACCAGCGAAAGTGGGGGGAAAATGGAGGAAAAGGAGGAGAAAGTACCAATTGTTTAAAAAATCCTACCCAGGATGGAGTTCCAGAAGTCCCGCAGCGAGCTGCACGAGCCGCGGGAACACCGGCAATGACCAAAAGGCACCCAGAAGTGAACCATCAAAAGTGGGGGACAATTTGAGAAAAAGTTGGAAAAAAGGTCCGAAATTGATTAAAAATCCTACCCAGGATGGAGTTCCAGAAGCCCCGCAGCGAGCTGCACGAGCCGCAGGAACACCGGGAATGACCAAAAGGCACCCAGAAGTGAACCATCAAAAGTGGGGGACAATTTGAGAAAAGTTGGAAAAAGGTCCGAATTGATTAAAAATCCTACCCAGGATGGAGTTCCAGAAGCCCCGCAGCGAGCTGCACGAGCCGCAGGAACACCGGGAATGACCAAAAGGCACCCAGAACTGAACCAGCCAAAGTGGGGGACAATTTGAGAAAAAGTTGGAAAAAGGTCCGAAATTGATTAAAAATCCTACCCAGGATGGAGTTCCAGAAGCCCCGCAGCGAGCTGCACGAGCCGCAGGAACACCGGGAATGACCAAAAGATACCCAGGAGTGAACCAGCCAAAGTGGGGGACAATTTGAGAAAAAGTTGGAAAAAGGTCCGAAATTGATTAAAAATCCTACCCAGGATGGAGTTCCAGAAGCCCCGCAGCGAGCTGCACGAGCCGCAGGAACACCGGAATGACCAAAAGGCACCCAGAAGTGAACCAGCAAAGTGGGGGACAATTTGAGAAAAGTTGGAAAAAGGTCCGAAATTGTTTAAAAATCCACCCAGATGGAGTTCCAGAAGTCCCGCAGCGAGCTGCACGAGCCGCGGGAACACCGGGAATGACCAAAAGATACCCAGGAGTGAACCAGCCAAAGTGGGGGACAATTTGAGAAAAAGTTGGAAAAAGGTCCGAAATTGTTTAAAAATCCCACCCAGGGTAGAGTTCCAGAAGTCCCGCAGCGAGCTGCACGAGCCGCAGGAACACCGGAATGACCAAAAGGCACCCAGAAGTGAACCAGCGAAAGTGGGGGAAAAATGGAGGAAAAGGAGGAAAAAGTGCCAAATTGTTTAAAAATCCTACCCAGGATGGAGTTCCAGAAGTCCCGCAGCGAGCTGCACGAGCCGCAGGAACACCGGGAATGACCAAAAGGCACCCAGAAGTGAACCAGCGAAAGTGGGGGACAATTGAGAAAAAGTTGGAAAAAAGGTCCGAAATTGTTTAAAAATCCCACCCAGGGTAGAGTTCCAGAAGTCCCGCAGCGAGCTGCCCGAGCCGCGGGAACACCGGGAATGACAAAAGATACCCAGAAGTGAACCAGCGAAAGTGGGGGAAAAATGGAGGAAAAGGAGGAAAAAGTGCCAAATTGTTTAAAAATCCTACCCAGGATGGAGTTCCACAAGTCCCGCAGCGAGCTGCCCGAGCCGCGGGAACACCGGGAATGACCAAAAGATACCCAGAAGTGAACCAGCGAAAGTGGGGGACAATTTGAGAAAAAGTTGGAAAAAGGTCCGAAATTGATTAAAAATCCTACCCAGGGTAGAGTTCCACAAGTCCCGCAGCGAGCTGCACGAGCCGCAGGAACACCGGAATGACCAAAAGGCACCAGAAGTGAACCAGCGAAAGTGGGGGAAAAATGGAGGAAAAGGAGGAAAAAGTACCAAATTGTTTAAAAATCCTACCCAGGATGGAGTTCCAGAAGTCCCGCAGCGAGCTGCACGAGCCGCAGGAACACCGGAATGACCAAAAGATACCCAGGAGTGAACCAGCGAAAGTGGGGGACAATTTGAGAAAAAGTTGGAAAAAGGTCCGAAATTGATTAAAAATCCTACCCAGGGTAGAGTTCCACAAGTCCCGCAGCGAGCTGCACGAGCCGCAGGAACACCGGGAATGACCAAAAGGCACCCAGAAGTGAACCAGCGAAAGTGGGGGAAAAATGGAGGAAAAGGAGGAAAAAGTACCAAATTGTTTAAAAATCCTACCCAGGATGGCGTTCCAGAAGTCCCGCAGCGAGCTGCACGAGCCGCAGGAACACGGGAATGACCAAAAGGCACCCAGAAGTGAACCAGCGAAAGTGGGGGAAAAATGGAGGAAAAGGAGGAAAAAGTGCCAAATTGTTTAAAAATCCTACCCAGGATGGAGTTCCACAAGCCCCGCAGCGAGCTGCACGAGCCGCAGGAACACCGGGAATGACCAAAAGGCACCCAGAAGTGAACCAGCGAAAGTGGGGGAAAATGGAGGAAAAGGAGGAAAAAGTACCAAATTGTTTAAAAATCCTACCCAGGATGGAGTTCCACAAGTCCCGCAGCGAGCTGCACGAGCCGCAGGAACACCGGGAATGACCAAAAGGCACCCAGAAGTGAACCAGCGAAAGTGGGGAAAAAATGGAGGAAAAGGAGGAAAAAGTACCAAATTGTTTAAAAATCCTACCCAGGATGGAGTTCCACAAGTCCCGCAAAGAGCTGCACAAGCCGCAGGAACACCGGGAATGACCAAAAGATACCCAGGAGTGAACCAGCGAAAGTGGGGGACAATTTGAGAAAAAGTTGGAAAAAGGTCCGAAATTGATTAAAAATCCTACCCAGGGTAGAGTTCCACAAGTCCCACAGCGAGCTGCACGAGCCGCAGGAACACCGGGAATGACCAAAAGGCACCCAGAAGTGAACCAGCGAAAGTGGGGGAAAAATGGAGGAAAAGGAGGAAAAAGTACCAAATTGTTTAAAAAATCCTACCCAGGATGGCGTTCCAGAAGTCCCGCAGCGAGCTGCACGAGCCGCAGGAACACCGGAATGACCAAAAGGCACCCAGAAGTGAACCAGCGAAAGTGGGGGAAAAATGGAGGAAAAGGAGGAAAAAGTGCAAATTGTTTAAAAATCCTACCCAGGATGGAGTTCCAGAAGTCCCGCAGCGAGCTGCACGAGCCGCAGGAACACCGGGAATGACCAAAAGGCACCCAGAAGTGAACAGCGAAAGTGGGGGAAAAATGGAGGAAAAGGAGGAAAAAGTGCCAAATTGTTTAAAAATCCTACCCAGGATGGAGTTCCAGAAGTCCCGCAGCGAGCTGCACGAGCCGCAGGAACACCGGGAATGACCAAAAGGCACCCAGAAGTGAACCAGCGAAAGTGGGGGAAAAAATGGAGGAAAAGGAGGAAAAAGTGCCAAATTGTTTAAAAATCCTACCCAGGATGGAGTTCCAGAAGTCCCGCAAAGAGCTGCACGAGCCGCAGGAACACCGGGAATGACCAAAAGGCACCCAGAAGTGAACCATCAAAAGTGGGGGACAATTTGAGAAAAAGTTGGAAAAAGGTCCGAATTGATTAAAAATCCTACCAGGATGGAGTTCCAGAAGTCCCGCAGCGAGCTGCACGAGCTGCAGGAACACCGGGAATGACCAAAAGGCACCCAGAAGTGAACCAGCGAAAGTGGGGGAAAATGGAGGAAAAGGAGGAAAAAGTACCAAATTGTTTAAAAATCCTACCCAGGATGGAGTTCCACAAGTCCCGCAGCGAGCTGCACGAGCGCAGGAACACCGGGAATGACCAAAAGGCACCCAGAAGTGAACCAGCGAAAGTGGGGGAAAAAATGGAGGAAAAGGAGGAAAAAGTACCAAATTGTTTAAAAATCCTACCCCAGGATGAGTTCCACAAGTCCCCGCAAAGAGCTGCACAAGCCGCAGGAACACCGGGAATGACCAAAAGATACCAGGAGTGAACCAGCGAAAGTGGGGGACAATTTGAGAAAAAGTTGGAAAAAGGTCCGAAATTGATTAAAAATCCTACCCAGGGTAGAGTTCCACAAGTCCCGCAGCGAGCTGCACGAGCCGCAGGAACACCGGGAATGACCAAAGGCACCCAGAAGTGAACCAGCGAAAGTGGGGGAAAAATGGAGGAAAAGGAGGAAAAAGTACAAATTGTTTAAAAATCCTACCCAGGATGGCGTTCCAGAAGTCCCGCAGCGAGCTGCACGAGCCGCAGGAACACCGGGAATGACCAAAAGGCACCCAGAAGTGAACCAGCGAAAGTGGGGGAAAAATGGAGGAAAAGGAGGAAAAAGTGCCAAATTGTTTAAAAATCCTACCCAGGATGGAGTTCCAGAAGTCCCGCAGCGAGCTGCACGAGCCGCAGGAACACCGGGAATGACAAAAGGCACCCAGAAGTGAACCAGCGAAAGTGGGGGAAAAATGGAGGAAAAGGAGGAAAAAGTGCCAAATTGTTTAAAAATCCTACCCAGGATGGAGTTCCAGAAGTCCCGCAGCGAGCTGCACGAGCCGCAGGAACACCGGGAATGACCAAAAGGCACCCAGAAGTGAACCAGCGAAAGTGGGGGAAAAATGGAGGAAAAGGAGGAAAAAGTGCCAAATTGTTTAAAAATCCTACCCAGGATGGAGTTCCAGAAGTCCCGCAAAGAGCTGCACGAGCCGCAGGAACACCGGGAATGACCAAAAGGCACCCAGAGTGAACCATCAAAAGTGGGGGACAATTTGAGAAAAAGTTGGAAAAAAGGTCCGAAATTGATTAAAAATCCTACCCAGGATGGAGTTCCAGAAGCCCCGCAGCGAGCTGCACGAGCCGCAGGAACACCGATAATGAACAAAAGGCACCCAGAAGTGAACCAACGAAAGTGGGGGAAAAATGGAGGTAGGAGGAAAAAGTACCAAATTGTTTAAAAATCCTACCAGGATGGAGTTCCACAACTCCCGCAAAGAGCTGCACGAGCCGCAGGAACACCGGGGATGACCAAAAGGCACCCAGAAGTGAACCATCAAAAGTGGGGGACAATTTGAGAAAAAGTTGGAAAAAGGTCCCGAAATTGAATAAAAATCCTACCCAGGATGGAGTTCCACAACTCCCGCAGCGAGCCGCACGAGCCGCGGGAACACCGGGAATGACCAAAAGGCACCCAGAAGTGAACCATCAAAAGTGGGGGACATTTTGAGAAAAAGTTGGAAAAAGGTCCGAAATTGATTAAAAATCCTACCCAGGATGGAGTTCCACAAGTCCCGCAGCGAGCTGCACGAGCCGCGGGAACACGGAATGACCAAAAGGCACCCAGAAGTGAACCAGCGAAAGTGGGGGAAAAATGGAGGAAAAGGAGGAAAAGTGCAAATTGTTTAAAAATCCTACCCAGGATGGAGTTCCAGAAGTCCCGCAGCGAGCTGCACGAGCTGCAGGAACACCGATAATGAACAAAAGGCACCCAGAAGTGAACCAGCGAAAGTGGTGGAAAAATGGAGGAAAAGGAGCCAAATTGTTTAAAAATCCTACCCAGGATGGAGTTCCACAAGTCCCGCAGTGAGCTGCACGAGCCGCAGGAACCACCGGGAATGACCAAAAGGCACCCAGAAGTGAACCAGCGAAAGTGGGGGAAAAATGGAGGAAAAGGAGGAAAAAGTACCAAATTGTTTAAAAATCCTACCAGGATGGAGTTCCACAAGTCCCCGCAGCGAGCTGCACGAGCCGCAGGAGAATGACCAAAAGGCACCCAGAAGTGAACCATCAAAAGTGGGGGACAATTTGAGAAAAAGTTGGAAAAAGGTCCGAAATTGATTAAAAATCCTACCCAGGATGGAGTTCCACAAGTCCCGCAGCGAGCTGCACGAGCCGCAGGAACACCGGAATGACCAAAAGGCACCCAGAAGTGAACCATCAAAAGTGGGGGACAATTTGAGAAAAAGTTGGAAAAAGGTCCGAAATTGATTAAAAATCCTACCCAGGATGGAGTTCCAGAAGCCCCGCAGCGAGCTGCACGAGCCGCAGGAACACCGGGAATGACCAAAAGGCACCCAGAAGTGAACCATCAAAAGTGGGGGACAATTTGAGGAAAAAGTTGGAAAAAGGTCCGAAATTGTTTAAAAATCCTACCCAGGATGGAGTTCCAGAAGTCCCGCAGCGAGCTGCACGAGCCGCAGGAACACCGGGAATGACCAAAAGGCACCCAGAAGTGAACCAGCGAAAGTGGGGGAAAAATGGAGGAAAAGGAGGAAAAAGTACCAAATTGTTTAAAAATCCTACCAGGATGGAGTTCCAGAAGTCCTGCAGCGAGCTGCACGAGCCGCAGGAACACCGGGAATGACCAAAAGGCACCCAGAAGTGAACCAGCGAAAGTGGGGGAAAAATGGAGGAAAAGGAGGAAAAAGTGCCAAATTGTTTAAAAATCCTACCCAGGATGGAGTTCCAGAAGTCCCGCAGCGAGCTGCACGAGCCGCAGGAACACCGGGAATGACCAAAAGGCACCCAGGAGTGAACCAGCGAAAGTGGTGGAAAAATGGAGGAAAAGGAGCCAAATTGTTTAAAAATCCTACCCAGGATGGAGTTCCAGAAGTCCCGCAGCGAGCTGCACGAGCCGCAGGAACACCGGGAATGACCAAAAGGCACCCAGAAGTGAACCATCAAAAGTGGGGGACAATTTGAGAAAAAGTTGGAAAAAGGTCCGAAATTGAATAAAAATCCTACCCAGGATGGAGTTCCAGAAGCCCCGCAGCGAGCTGCGCGAGCTCCGGGACCCCCGGGAATGACCAAAAGGCACCCAGAAGTCAACCAGCGAAAGTGGGGGAAAAATGGAGGAAAAGGAGGAAAAAGTGCCAAATTGTTTAAAAATCCTACCCAGGATGGAGTTCCAGAAGTCCCGCAGCGAGCTGCCCGAGCCGCGGGAACACCGGGAATCAACAAAAGGCACCCAGAAGTGAACCAGCGAAAGTGGGGGACAATTTGAGAAAAAGTTGGAAAAAGGTCCGAAATTGTTTAAAAATCCTACCCAGGATGGAGTTCCACAAGTCCCGCAGCGAGCTGCACGAGCCGCAGGAACACCGGGAATGACCAAAAGGCACCCAGAAGTGAACCAGCGAAAGTGGGGGACAATTTGAGAAAAAGTTGGAAAAAGGTCCGAAATTGTTTAAAAATCCTACCCAGGATGGAGTTCCAGAAGCCCCGCAGCGAGCTGCGCGAGCCCTGGGACCCCCGGGAATGACCAAAAGACACCCAGGAGTGGACCATCGAAAGTGGGAGGGAAATGGAGGGAAAGTCGGAAAAAGGTCCAAAATGGGTTGAAAATCATATGATCCCACCCAGGGTAGAGTTCCACAAGTCCCGCAGCGAGCTGCACGAGCCGCAGGAACACCGGGAATGACCAAAAGGCACCCAGAAGTGAACCATCAAAAGTGGGGGACAATTTGAGAAAAAGTTGGAAAAAGGTCCGAAATTGATTAAAAATCCTACCCAGGATGGAGTTCCAGAAGCCCCGCAGCGAGCTGCGCGAGCTCCGGGACCCCCGGGAATGACCAAAAGGCACCCAGAAGTCAACCAGCGAAAGTGGGGGAAAAATGGAGGAAAAGGAGGAAAAAGTGCCAAATTGTTTAAAAATCCTACCCAGGATGGAGTTCCAGAAGTCCCGCAGCGAGCTGCCCGAGCCGCGGGAACACCGGGAATCAACAAAAGGCACCCAGAAGTGAACCAGCGAAAGTGGGGGACAATTTGAGAAAAAGTTGGAAAAAGGTCCGAAATTGTTTAAAAATCCTACCCAGGATGGAGTTCCAGAAGTCCCGCAGCGAGCTGCACGAGCCGCAGGAACACCGGGAATGACCAAAAGGCACCCAGAAGTGAACCAGCGAAAGTGGGGGACAATTTGAGAAAAAGTTGGAAAAAGGTCCGAAATTGTTTAAAAATCCTACCCAGGATGGAGTTCCAGAAGTCCCGCAGCGAGCTGCACGAGCCGCAGGAACACCGGGAATGACCAAAAGACACCCAGGAGTGGACCATCGAAAGTGGGAGGGAAATGGAGGGAAAGTCGGAAAAAGGTCCAAAATGGGTTGAAAATCATATGATCCCACCCAGGGTAGAGTTCCACAAGTCCCGCAGCGAGCTGCACGAGCCGCAGGAACACCGGGAATGACCAAAAGGCACCCAGAAGTCAACCAGCGAAAGTGGGGGAAAAATGGAGGAAAAGGAGGAAAAAGTGCCAAATTGTTTAAAAATCCTACCCAGGATGGAGTTCCAGAAGTCCCGCAGCGAGCTGCCCGAGCCGCGGGAACACCGGGAATCAACAAAAGGCACCCAGAAGTGAACCAGCGAAAGTGGGGGACAATTTGAGAAAAAGTTGGAAAAAGGTCCGAAATTGTTTAAAAATCCTACCCAGGATGGAGTTCCAGAAGTCCCGCAGCGAGCTGCACGAGCCGCAGGAACACCGGGAATGACCAAAAGGCACCCAGAAGTGAACCATCAAAAGTGGGGGACAATTTGAGAAAAAGTTGGAAAAAGGTCCGAAATTGATTAAAAATCCTACCCAGGATGGAGTTCCAGAAGCCCCGCAGCGAGCTGCCCGAGCCGCGGGAACACCGGGAATGACCAAAAGGCACCCAGAAGTGAACCAGCGAAAGTGGGGGAAAAATGGAGGAAAAGGAGGAAAAAGTGCCAAATTGTTTAAAAATCCTACCCAGGATGGAGTTCCAGAAGTCCCGCAGCGAGCTGCCCGAGCCGCGGGAACACCGGGAATCAACAAAAGGCACCCAGAAGTGAACCAGCGAAAGTGGGGGACAATTTGAGAAAAAGTTGGAAAAAGGTCCGAAATTGTTTAAAAATCCTACCCAGGATGGAGTTCCAGAAGTCCCGCAGCGAGCTGCACGAGCCGCAGGAACACCGGGAATGACCAAAAGGCACCCAGAAGTGAACCAGCGAAAGTGGGGGACAATTTGAGAAAAAGTTGGAAAAAGGTCCGAAATTGTTTAAAAATCCTACCCAGGATGGAGTTCCAGAAGTCCCGCAGCGAGCTGCACGAGCCGCAGGAACACCGGGAATGACCAAAAGACACCCAGGAGTGGACCATCGAAAGTGGGAGGGAAATGGAGGGAAAGTCGGAAAAAGGTCCAAAATGGGTTGAAAATCATATGATCCCACCCAGGGTAGAGTTCCACAAGTCCCGCAGCGAGCTGCACGAGCCGCAGGAACACCGGGAATGACCAAAAGGCACCCAGAAGTCAACCAGCGAAAGTGGGGGAAAAATGGAGGAAAAGGAGGAAAAAGTGCCAAATTGTTTAAAAATCCTACCCAGGATGGAGTTCCAGAAGTCCCGCAGCGAGCTGCCCGAGCCGCGGGAACACCGGGAATCAACAAAAGGCACCCAGAAGTGAACCAGCGAAAGTGGGGGACAATTTGAGAAAAAGTTGGAAAAAGGTCCGAAATTGTTTAAAAATCCTACCCAGGATGGAGTTCCAGAAGTCCCGCAGCGAGCTGCACGAGCCGCAGGAACACCGGGAATGACCAAAAGGCACCCAGAAGTGAACCATCAAAAGTGGGGGACAATTTGAGAAAAAGTTGGAAAAAGGTCCGAAATTGATTAAAAATCCTACCCAGGATGGAGTTCCAGAAGCCCCGCAGCGAGCTGCCCGAGCCGCGGGAACACCGGGAATGACCAAAAGGCACCCAGAAGTGAACCAGCGAAAGTGGGGGAAAATGGAGGAAAAGGAGGAAAAAGTACCAAATTGTTTAAAAATCCTACCCAGGATGGAGTTCCAGAAGTCCCGCAGCGAGCTGCACGAGCCGCAGGAACACCGGGAATGACCAAAAGGCACCCAGAAGTGAACCAGCGAAAGTGGGGGAAAAATGGAGGAAAAGGAGGAGAAAGTACCAAATTGTTTAAAAATCCTACCCAGGATGGAGTTCCAGAAGTCCCGCAGCGAGCTGCACGAGCCGCAGGAACACCGGGAATGACCGAAAGGCACCCAGAAGTGAACCAGCGAAAGTGGGGGAAAAATGGAGGAAAAGTCGGAAAAAGTACCAAATTGTTTAAAAATCCTACCCAGGATGGAGTTCCAGAAGTCCCGCAGCGAGCTGCACGAGCCGCAGGAACACCGGGAATGACCAAAAGGCACCCAGAAGTGAACCATCAAAAGTGGGGGACAATTTGAGAAAAAGTTGGAAAAAGGTCCGAAATTGATTAAAAATCCTACCCAGGATGGAGTTCCAGAAGCCCCGCAGCGAGCTGCACGAGCCGCAGGAACACCGGGAATGACCAAAAGGCACCCAGAAGTGAACCAGCGAAAGTGGGGGACAATTTGAGAAAAAGTTGGAAAAAGGTCCGAAATTGATTAAAAATCCTACCCAGGATGGAGTTCCACAAGTCCCGCAGCGAGCTGCACGAGCCGCAGGAACACCGGGAATGACCAAAAGGCACCCAGAAGTGAACCAGCGAAAGTGGGGGAAAAATGGAGGAAAAGGAGGAGAAAGTACCAAATTGTTTAAAAATCCTACCCAGGATGGAGTTCCAGAAACCCCGCAGCGAGCTGCCCGAGCCGCGGGAACACCGGGAATGACCAAAAGGCACCCAGAAGTGAACCATCAAAAGTGGGGGACAATTTGAGAAAAAGTTGGAAAAAGGTCCGAAATTGATTAAAAATCCTACCCAGGATGGAGTTCCAGAAGCCCCGCAGCGAGCTGCACGAGCCGCAGGAACACCGGGAATGACCAAAAGGCACCCAGAAGTGAACCAGCGAAAGTGGGGGAAAAATGGAGGAAAAGGAGGAGAAAGTACCAAATTGTTTAAAAATCCTACCCAGGATGGAGTTCCAGAAGTCCCGCAGCGAGCTGCACGAGCCGCGGGAACACCGGCAATGACCAAAAGGCACCCAGAAGTGAACCATCAAAAGTGGGGGACAATTTGAGAAAAAGTTGGAAAAAGGTCCGAAATTGATTAAAAATCCTACCCAGGATGGAGTTCCAGAAGCCCCGCAGCGAGCTGCACGAGCCGCAGGAACACCGGGAATGACCAAAAGGCACCCAGAAGTGAACCATCAAAAGTGGGGGACAATTTGAGAAAAAGTTGGAAAAAGGTCCGAAATTGATTAAAAATCCTACCCAGGATGGAGTTCCAGAAGCCCCGCAGCGAGCTGCACGAGCCGCAGGAACACCGGGAATGACCAAAAGGCACCCAGAACTGAACCAGCCAAAGTGGGGGACAATTTGAGAAAAAGTTGGAAAAAGGTCCGAAATTGATTAAAAATCCTACCCAGGATGGAGTTCCAGAAGCCCCGCAGCGAGCTGCACGAGCCGCAGGAACACCGGGAATGACCAAAAGATACCCAGGAGTGAACCAGCCAAAGTGGGGGACAATTTGAGAAAAAGTTGGAAAAAGGTCCGAAATTGATTAAAAATCCTACCCAGGATGGAGTTCCAGAAGCCCCGCAGCGAGCTGCACGAGCCGCAGGAACACCGGGAATGACCAAAAGGCACCCAGAAGTGAACCAGCCAAAGTGGGGGACAATTTGAGAAAAAGTTGGAAAAAGGTCCGAAATTGTTTAAAAATCCCACCCAGGATGGAGTTCCAGAAGTCCCGCAGCGAGCTGCACGAGCCGCGGGAACACCGGGAATGACCAAAAGATACCCAGGAGTGAACCAGCCAAAGTGGGGGACAATTTGAGAAAAAGTTGGAAAAAGGTCCGAAATTGTTTAAAAATCCCACCCAGGGTAGAGTTCCAGAAGTCCCGCAGCGAGCTGCACGAGCCGCAGGAACACCGGGAATGACCAAAAGGCACCCAGAAGTGAACCAGCGAAAGTGGGGGAAAAATGGAGGAAAAGGAGGAAAAAGTGCCAAATTGTTTAAAAATCCTACCCAGGATGGAGTTCCACAAGTCCCGCAGCGAGCTGCCCGAGCCGCGGGAACACCGGGAATGACCAAAAGATACCCAGAAGTGAACCAGCGAAAGTGGGGGACAATTTGAGAAAAAGTTGGAAAAAGGTCCGAAATTGATTAAAAATCCTACCCAGGGTAGAGTTCCACAAGTCCCGCAGCGAGCTGCACGAGCCGCAGGAACACCGGGAATGACCAAAAGGCACCCAGAAGTGAACCAGCGAAAGTGGGGGAAAAATGGAGGAAAAGGAGGAAAAAGTACCAAATTGTTTAAAAATCCTACCCAGGATGGAGTTCCAGAAGTCCCGCAGCGAGCTGCACGAGCCGCAGGAACACCGGGAATGACCAAAAGGCACCCAGAAGTGAACCATCAAAAGTGGGGGACAATTTGAGAAAAAGTTGGAAAAAGGTCCGAAATTGATTAAAAATCCTACCCAGGATGGAGTTCCACAAGTCCCGCAAAGAGCTGCACGAGCCGCAGGAACACCGGGAATGACCAAAAGGCACCCAGAAGTGAACCAGCGAAAGTGGGGGAAAATGGAGGAAAAGGAGGAAAAAGTACCAAATTGTTTAAAAATCCTACCCAGGATGGAGTTCCACAAGTCCCGCAAAGAGCTGCACAAGCCGCAGGAACACCGGGAATGACCAAAAGGCACCCAGAAGTGAACCAGCGAAAGTGGGGGAAAAAATGGAGGAAAAGGAGGAAAAAGTACCAAATTGTTTAAAAATCCTACCCAGGATGGAGTTCCACAAGTCCCGCAGCGAGCTGCACGAGCCGCAAGAACACCGGGAATGACCAAAAGGCACCCAGAAGTGAACCAGCGAAAGTGGGGGAAAAATGGAGGAAAAGGAGGAAAAAGTACCAAATTGTTTAAAAATCCTACCCAGGATGGAGTTCCACAAGTCCCGCAGCGAGCTGCCCGAGCCGCGGGAACACCGGGAATGACCAAAAGGCACCCAGAAGTGAACCAGCGAAAGTGGGGGACAATTTGAGAAAAAGTTGGAAAAAGGTCCGAAATTGATTAAAAATCCTACCCAGGGTAGAGTTCCACAAGTCCCGCAGCGAGCTGCACGAGCTGCAGGAACACCGGGAATGACCAAAAGGCACCCAGAAGTGAACCATCAAAAGTGGGGGACAATTTGAGAAAAAGTTGGAAAAAGGTCCGAAATTGATTAAAAATCCTACCCAGGATGGAGTTCCAGAAGCCCCGCAGCGAGCTGCACGAGCCGCGGGACCCCCGGGAATGACCAAAAGATACCCAGGAGTGAACCAGCCAAAGTGGGGGACAATTTGAGAAAAAGTTGGAAAAAGGGCCGAAATTGTTTAAAAATCCTACCCAGGATGGAGTTCCAGAAGCCCCGCAGCGAGCTGCCCGAGCCGCGGGAACACCGGGAATGACCAAAAGATACCCAGGAGTGAACCAGCCAAAGTTGGGGACAATTTGAGGAAAAAGTTGGAAAAAGGTCCGAAATTGTTTAAAAATCCTACCCAGGATGGAGTTCCAGAAGTCCCGCAGCGAGCTGCACGAGCCGCAGGAACACCGGGAATGACCAAAAGGCACCCAGAAGTGAACCAGCGAAAGTGGGGGAAAAATGGAGGAAAAGGAGGAAAAAGTACCAAATTGTTTAAAAATCATACCCAGGAT
Source organism: Nerophis ophidion (assembly GCF_033978795.1). NCBI lineage: Eukaryota > Metazoa > Chordata > Actinopteri > Syngnathiformes > Syngnathidae > Nerophis > Nerophis ophidion. The sequence goes on along the minus strand of NW_026907351.1, from coordinate 12,310 downwards.
GGAGTTCCACAAGTCCCGCAGCGAGCTGCACGAGCCGCAGGAACACCGGGAATGACCAAAAGGCACCCAGAAGTGAACCATCAAAAGTGGGGGACAATTTGAGAAAAAGTTGGAAAAAGGTCCGAAATTGATTAAAAATCCTACCCAGGATGGAGTTCCAGAAGCCCCGCAGCGAGCTGCGCGAGCCGCAGGAACACCGGGAATGACCAAAAGGCACCCAGAAGTGAACCATCAAAAGTGGGGGACAATTTGAGAAAAAGTTGGAAAAAGGTCCGAAATTGATTAAAAATCCTACCCAGGATGGAGTTCCAGAAGTCCCGCAGCGAGCTGCACGAGCTGCAGGAACACCGGGAATGACCAAAAGGCACCCAGAAGTGAACCATCAAAAGTGGGGGACAATTTGAGAAAAAGTTGGAAAAAGGTCCGAAATTGATTAAAAATCCTACCCAGGATGGAGTTCCAGAAGCCCCGCAGCGAGCTGCACGAGCCGCAGGAACACCGGGAATGACCAAAAGGCACCCAGAAGTGAACCATCAAAAGTGGGGGACAATTTGAGAAAAAGTTGGAAAAAGGTCCGAAATTGATTAAAAATCCTACCCAGGATGGAGTTCCAGAAGCCCCGCAGCGAGCTGCACGAGCCGCAGGAACACCGGGAATGACCAAAAGGCACCCAGAACTGAACCAGCCAAAGTGGGGGACAATTTGAGAAAAAGTTGGAAAAAGGTCCGAAATTGATTAAAAATCCTACCCAGGATGGAGTTCCAGAAGCCCCGCAGCGAGCTGCACGAGCCGCAGGAACACCGGGAATGACCAAAAGATACCCAGGAGTGAACCAGCCAAAGTGGGGGACAATTTGAGAAAAAGTTGGAAAAAGGTCCGAAATTGATTAAAAATCCTACCCAGGATGGAGTTCCAGAAGCCCCGCAGCGAGCTGCACGAGCCGCAGGAACACCGGGAATGACCAAAAGGCACCCAGAAGTGAACCAGCCAAAGTGGGGGACAATTTGAGAAAAAGTTGGAAAAAGGTCCGAAATTGTTTAAAAATCCCACCCAGGATGGAGTTCCAGAAGTCCCGCAGCGAGCTGCACGAGCCGCGGGAACACCGGGAATGACCAAAAGATACCCAGGAGTGAACCAGCCAAAGTGGGGGACAATTTGAGAAAAAGTTGGAAAAAGGTCCGAAATTGTTTAAAAATCCCACCCAGGGTAGAGTTCCAGAAGTCCCGCAGCGAGCTGCACGAGCCGCAGGAACACCGGGAATGACCAAAAGGCACCCAGAAGTGAACCAGCGAAAGTGGGGGAAAAATGGAGGAAAAGGAGGAAAAAGTGCCAAATTGTTTAAAAATCCTACCCAGGATGGAGTTCCAGAAGTCCCGCAGCGAGCTGCACGAGCCGCAGGAACACCGGGAATGACCAAAAGGCACCCAGAAGTGAACCAGCGAAAGTGGGGGACAATTTGAGAAAAAGTTGGAAAAAGGTCCGAAATTGTTTAAAAATCCCACCCAGGGTAGAGTTCCAGAAGTCCCGCAGCGAGCTGCCCGAGCCGCGGGAACACCGGGAATGACCAAAAGATACCCAGAAGTGAACCAGCGAAAGTGGGGGAAAAATGGAGGAAAAGGAGGAAAAAGTGCCAAATTGTTTAAAAATCCTACCCAGGATGGAGTTCCACAAGTCCCGCAGCGAGCTGCCCGAGCCGCGGGAACACCGGGAATGACCAAAAGATACCCAGAAGTGAACCAGCGAAAGTGGGGGACAATTTGAGAAAAAGTTGGAAAAAGGTCCGAAATTGATTAAAAATCCTACCCAGGGTAGAGTTCCACAAGTCCCGCAGCGAGCTGCACGAGCCGCAGGAACACCGGGAATGACCAAAAGGCACCCAGAAGTGAACCAGCGAAAGTGGGGGAAAAATGGAGGAAAAGGAGGAAAAAGTACCAAATTGTTTAAAAATCCTACCCAGGATGGAGTTCCAGAAGTCCCGCAGCGAGCTGCACGAGCCGCAGGAACACCGGGAATGACCAAAAGGCACCCAGAAGTGAACCATCAAAAGTGGGGGACAATTTGAGAAAAAGTTGGAAAAAGGTCCGAAATTGATTAAAAATCCTACCCAGGATGGAGTTCCACAAGTCCCGCAAAGAGCTGCACGAGCCGCAGGAACACCGGGAATGACCAAAAGGCACCCAGAAGTGAACCAGCGAAAGTGGGGGAAAATGGAGGAAAAGGAGGAAAAAGTACCAAATTGTTTAAAAATCCTACCCAGGATGGAGTTCCACAAGTCCCGCAAAGAGCTGCACAAGCCGCAGGAACACCGGGAATGACCAAAAGGCACCCAGAAGTGAACCAGCGAAAGTGGGGGAAAAAATGGAGGAAAAGGAGGAAAAAGTACCAAATTGTTTAAAAATCCTACCCAGGATGGAGTTCCACAAGTCCCGCAGCGAGCTGCACGAGCCGCAAGAACACCGGGAATGACCAAAAGGCACCCAGAAGTGAACCAGCGAAAGTGGGGGAAAAATGGAGGAAAAGGAGGAAAAAGTACCAAATTGTTTAAAAATCCTACCCAGGATGGAGTTCCACAAGTCCCGCAGCGAGCTGCCCGAGCCGCGGGAACACCGGGAATGACCAAAAGGCACCCAGAAGTGAACCAGCGAAAGTGGGGGACAATTTGAGAAAAAGTTGGAAAAAGGTCCGAAATTGATTAAAAATCCTACCCAGGGTAGAGTTCCACAAGTCCCGCAGCGAGCTGCACGAGCTGCAGGAACACCGGGAATGACCAAAAGGCACCCAGAAGTGAACCATCAAAAGTGGGGGACAATTTGAGAAAAAGTTGGAAAAAGGTCCGAAATTGATTAAAAATCCTACCCAGGATGGAGTTCCAGAAGCCCCGCAGCGAGCTGCACGAGCCGCGGGACCCCCGGGAATGACCAAAAGATACCCAGGAGTGAACCAGCCAAAGTGGGGGACAATTTGAGAAAAAGTTGGAAAAAGGGCCGAAATTGTTTAAAAATCCTACCCAGGATGGAGTTCCAGAAGCCCCGCAGCGAGCTGCCCGAGCCGCGGGAACACCGGGAATGACCAAAAGATACCCAGGAGTGAACCAGCCAAAGTTGGGGACAATTTGAGGAAAAAGTTGGAAAAAGGTCCGAAATTGTTTAAAAATCCTACCCAGGATGGAGTTCCAGAAGTCCCGCAGCGAGCTGCACGAGCCGCAGGAACACCGGGAATGACCAAAAGGCACCCAGAAGTGAACCAGCGAAAGTGGGGGAAAAATGGAGGAAAAGGAGGAAAAAGTACCAAATTGTTTAAAAATCATACCCAGGATGGAGTTCCACAAGTCCCGCAGCGAGCTGCACGAGCCGCAGGAACACCGGGAATGACCAAAAGGCACCCAGAAGTGAACCATCAAAAGTGGGGGACAATTTGAGAAAAAGTTGGAAAAAGGTCCGAAATTGATTAAAAATCCTACCCAGGATGGAGTTCCAGAAGCCCCGCAGCGAGCTGCGCGAGCCGCAGGAACACCGGGAATGACCAAAAGGCACCCAGAAGTGAACCATCAAAAGTGGGGGACAATTTGAGAAAAAGTTGGAAAAAGGTCCGAAATTGATTAAAAATCCTACCCAGGATGGAGTTCCACAAGTCCCGCAGCGAGCTGCACGAGCCGCAGGAACACCGGGAATGACCAAAAGGCACCCAGAAGTGAACCATCAAAAGTGGGGGACAATTTGAGAAAAAGTTGGAAAAAGGTCCGAAATTGATTAAAAATCCTACCCAGGATGGAGTTCCAGAAGCCCCGCAGCGAGCTGCGCGAGCCGCAGGAACACCGGGAATGACCAAAAGGCACCCAGAAGTGAACCATCAAAAGTGGGGGACAATTTGAGAAAAAGTTGGAAAAAGGTCCGAAATTGATTAAAAATCCTACCCAGGATGGAGTTCCAGAAGTCCCGCAGCGAGCTGCACGAGCTGCAGGAACACCGGGAATGACCAAAAGGCACCCAGAAGTGAACCAGCGAAAGTGGGGGAAAATGGAGGAAAAGGAGGAAAAAGTACCAAATTGTTTAAAAATCCTACCCAGGATGGAGTTCCACAAGTCCCGCAGCGAGCTGCACGAGCCGCAGGAACACCGGGAATGACCAAAAGGCACCCAGAAGTGAACCAGCGAAAGTGGGGGAAAAAATGGAGGAAAAGGAGGAAAAAGTACCAAATTGTTTAAAAATCCTACCCAGGATGGAGTTCCACAAGTCCCGCAAAGAGCTGCACAAGCCGCAGGAACACCGGGAATGACCAAAAGATACCCAGGAGTGAACCAGCGAAAGTGGGGGACAATTTGAGAAAAAGTTGGAAAAAGGTCCGAAATTGATTAAAAATCCTACCCAGGGTAGAGTTCCACAAGTCCCGCAGCGAGCTGCACGAGCCGCAGGAACACCGGGAATGACCAAAAGGCACCCAGAAGTGAACCAGCGAAAGTGGGGGAAAAATGGAGGAAAAGGAGGAAAAAGTACCAAATTGTTTAAAAATCCTACCCAGGATGGCGTTCCAGAAGTCCCGCAGCGAGCTGCACGAGCCGCAGGAACACCGGGAATGACCAAAAGGCACCCAGAAGTGAACCAGCGAAAGTGGGGGAAAAATGGAGGAAAAGGAGGAAAAAGTGCCAAATTGTTTAAAAATCCTACCCAGGATGGAGTTCCAGAAGTCCCGCAGCGAGCTGCACGAGCCGCAGGAACACCGGGAATGACCAAAAGGCACCCAGAAGTGAACCAGCGAAAGTGGGGGAAAAATGGAGGAAAAGGAGGAAAAAGTGCCAAATTGTTAAAAATCCTACCCAGGATGGAGTTCCAGAAGTCCCGCAGCGAGCTGCACGAGCCGCAGGAACACCGGGAATGACCAAAAGGCACCCAGAAGTGAACCAGCGAAAGTGGGGGAAAAATGGAGGAAAAGGAGGAAAAAGTGCCAAATTGTTTAAAAATCCTACCCAGGATGGAGTTCCAGAAGTCCCGCAAAGAGCTGCACGAGCCGCAGGAACACCGGGAATGACCAAAAGGCACCCAGAAGTGAACCATCAAAAGTGGGGGACAATTTGAGAAAAAGTTGGAAAAAGGTCCGAAATTGAATAAAAATCCTACCCAGGATGGAGTTCCACAACTCCCGCAGCGAGCCGCACGAGCCGCGGGAACACCGGGAATGACCAAAAGGCACCCAGAAGTGAACCATCAAAAGTGGGGGACATTTTGAGAAAAAGTTGGAAAAAGGTCCGAAATTGATTAAAAATCCTACCCAGGATGGAGTTCCACAAGTCCCGCAGCGAGCTGCACGAGCCGCGGGAACACCGGGAATGACCAAAAGGCACCCAGAAGTGAACCAGCGAAAGTGGGGGAAAAATGGAGGAAAAGGAGAAAAAGTGCCAAATTGTTTAAAAATCCTACCCAGGATGGAGTTCCAGAAGTCCCGCAGCGAGCTGCACGAGCTGCAGGAACACCGATAATGAACAAAAGGCACCCAGAAGTGAACCAGCGAAAGTGGTGGAAAAATGGAGGAAAAGGAGCCAAATTGTTTAAAAATCCTACCCAGGATGGAGTTCCACAAGTCCCGCAGTGAGCTGCACGAGCCGCAGGAACACCGGGAATGACCAAAAGGCACCCAGAAGTGAACCAGCGAAAGTGGGGGAAAAATGGAGGAAAAGGAGGAAAAAGTACCAAATTGTTTAAAAATCCTACCCAGGATGGAGTTCCACAAGTCCCGCAGCGAGCTGCACGAGCCGCAGGAACACCGGGAATGACCAAAAGGCACCCAGAAGTGAACCATCAAAAGTGGGGGACAATTTGAGAAAAAGTTGGAAAAAGGTCCGAAATTGATTAAAAATCCTACCCAGGATGGAGTTCCACAAGTCCCGCAGCGAGCTGCACGAGCCGCAGGAACACCGGGAATGACCAAAAGGCACCCAGAAGTGAACCATCAAAAGTGGGGGACAATTTGAGAAAAAGTTGGAAAAAGGTCCGAAATTGATTAAAAATCCTACCCAGGATGGAGTTCCAGAAGCCCCGCAGCGAGCTGCACGAGCCGCAGGAACACCGGGAATGACCAAAAGGCACCCAGAAGTGAACCATCAAAAGTGGGGGACAATTTGAGGAAAAAGTTGGAAAAAGGTCCGAAATTGTTTAAAAATCCTACCCAGGATGGAGTTCCAGAAGTCCCGCAGCGAGCTGCACGAGCCGCAGGAACACCGGGAATGACCAAAAGGCACCCAGAAGTGAACCAGCGAAAGTGGGGGAAAAATGGAGGAAAAGGAGGAGAAAGTACCAAATTGTTTAAAAATCCTACCCAGGATGGAGTTCCAGAAGTCCCGCAGCGAGCTGCACGAGCCGCAGGAACACCGGGAATGACCGAAAGGCACCCAGAAGTGAACCAGCGAAAGTGGGGGAAAAATGGAGGAAAAGTCGGAAAAAGTACCAAATTGTTTAAAAATCCTACCCAGGATGGAGTTCCAGAAGTCCCGCAGCGAGCTGCACGAGCCGCAGGAACACCGGGAATGACCAAAAGGCACCCAGAAGTGAACCATCAAAAGTGGGGGACAATTTGAGAAAAAGTTGGAAAAAGGTCCGAAATTGTTTAAAAATCCTACCCAGGATGGAGTTCCAGAAGTCCCGCAGCGAGCTGCACGAGCCGCAGGAACACCGGGAATGACCAAAAGGCACCCAGAAGTGAACCATCAAAAGTGGGGGACAATTTGAGCAAAAGTTGGAAAAAGGTCCGAAATTGATTAAAAATCCTACCCAGGATGGAGTTCCAGAAGCCCCGCAGCGAGCTGCACGAGCCGCAGGAACACCGGGAATGACCAAAAGGCACCCAGAACTGAACCAGCCAAAGTGGGGGACAATTTGAGAAAAAGTTGGAAAAAGGTCCGAAATTGATTAAAAATCCTACCCAGGATGGAGTTCCAGAAGCCCCGCAGCGAGCTGCACGAGCCGCAGGAACACCGGGAATGACCAAAAGATACCCAGGAGTGAACCAGCCAAAGTGGGGGACAATTTGAGAAAAAGTTGGAAAAAGGTCCGAAATTGATTAAAAATCCTACCCAGGATGGAGTTCCAGAAGCCCCGCAGCGAGCTGCACGAGCCGCAGGAACACCGGAATGACCAAAAGGCACCCAGAAGTGAACCAGCCAAAGTGGGGGACAATTTGAGAAAAAGTTGGAAAAAGGTCCGAAATTGTTTAAAAATCCCACCCAGGATGGAGTTCCAGAAGTCCCGCAGCGAGCTGCACGAGCCGCGGGAACACCGGGAATGACCAAAAGATACCCAGGAGTGAACCAGCCAAAGTGGGGGACAATTTGAGAAAAAGTTGGAAAAAGGTCCGAAATTGATTAAAAATCCTACCCAGGATGGAGTTCCAGAAGCCCCGCAGCGAGCTGCACGAGCCGCAGGAACACCGGGAATGACCAAAAGGCACCCAGAAGTGAACCAGCGAAAGTGGGGGAAAAATGGAGGAAAAGGAGGAAAAAGTGCCAAATTGTTTAAAAATCCTACCCAGGATGGAGTTCCAGAAGTCCCGCAGCGAGCTGCACGAGCCGCAGGAACACCGGGAATGACCAAAAGGCACCCAGAAGTGAACCAGCGAAAGTGGGGGACAATTTGAGAAAAAGTTGGAAAAAGGTCCGAAATTGTTTAAAAATCCCACCCAGGGTAGAGTTCCAGAAGTCCCGCAGCGAGCTGCCCGAGCCGCGGGAACACCGGGAATGACCAAAAGATACCCAGAAGTGAACCAGCGAAAGTGGGGGAAAAATGGAGGAAAAGGAGGAAAAAGTGCCAAATTGTTTAAAAATCCTACCCAGGATGGAGTTCCACAAGTCCCGCAGCGAGCTGCCCGAGCCGCGGGAACACCGGGAATGACCAAAAGATACCCAGAAGTGAACCAGCGAAAGTGGGGGACAATTTGAGAAAAAGTTGGAAAAAGGTCCGAAATTGATTAAAAATCCTACCCAGGGTAGAGTTCCACAAGTCCCGCAGCGAGCTGCACGAGCCGCAGGAACACCGGGAATGACCAAAAGGCACCCAGAAGTGAACCAGCGAAAGTGGGGGAAAAATGGAGGAAAAGGAGGAAAAAGTACCAAATTGTTTAAAAATCCTACCCAGGATGGAGTTCCAGAAGTCCCGCAGCGAGCTGCACGAGCCGCAGGAACACCGGGAATGACCAAAAGGCACCCAGAAGTGAACCATCAAAAGTGGGGGACAATTTGAGAAAAAGTTGGAAAAAGGTCCGAAATTGATTAAAAATCCTACCCAGGATGGAGTTCCACAAGTCCCGCAAAGAGCTGCACGAGCCGCAGGAACACCGGGAATGACCAAAAGGCACCCAGAAGTTAACCAGCGAAAGTGGGGGAAAAATGGAGGAAAAGGAGGAAAAAGTGCCAAATTGTTTAAAAATCCTACCCAGGATGGAGTTCCACAAGTCCCGCAAAGAGCTGCACAAGCCGCAGGAACACCGGGAATGACCAAAAGGCACCCAGAAGTGAACCAGCGAAAGTGGGGGAAAATGGAGGAAAAGGAGGAAAAAGTACCAAATTGTTTAAAAATCCTACCCAGGATGGAGTTCCACAAGTCCCGCAAAGAGCTGCACAAGCCGCAGGAACACCGGGAATGACCAAAAGGCACCCAGAAGTGAACCAGCGAAAGTGGGGGAAAAAATGGAGGAAAAGGAGGAAAAAGTACCAAATTGTTTAAAAATCCTACCCAGGATGGAGTTCCACAAGTCCCGCAGCGAGCTGCACGAGCCGCAAGAACACCGGGAATGACCAAAAGGCACCCAGAAGTGAACCAGCGAAAGTGGGGGACAATTTGAGAAAAAGTTGGAAAAAGGTCCGAAATTGATTAAAAATCCTACCCAGGGTAGAGTTCCACAAGTCCCGCAGCGAGCTGCACGAGCCGCAGGAACACCGGGAATGACCAAAAGGCACCCAGAAGTGAACCATCAAAAGTGGGGGACAATTTGAGAAAAAGTTGGAAAAAGGTCCGAAATTGATTAAAAATCCTACCCAGGATGGAGTTCCAGAAGCCCCGCAGCGAGCTGCACGAGCCGCGGGACCCCCGGGAATGACCAAAAGATACCCAGGAGTGAACCAGCCAAAGTGGGGGACAATTTGAGAAAAAGTTGGAAAAAGGGCCGAAATTGTTTAAAAATCCTACCCAGGATGGAGTTCCAGAAGCCCCGCAGCGAGCTGCCCGAGCCGCGGGAACACCGGGAATGACCAAAAGATACCCAGGAGTGAACCAGCCAAAGTGGGGGACAATTTGAGGAAAAAGTTGGAAAAAGGTCCGAAATTGTTTAAAAATCCTACCCAGGATGGAGTTCCAGAAGTCCCGCAGCGAGCTGCACGAGCCGCAGGAACACCGGGAATGACCAAAAGGCACCCAGAAGTGAACCAGCGAAAGTGGGGGAAAAATGGAGGAAAAGGAGGAAAAAGTACCAAATTGTTTAAAAATCATACCCAGGATGGAGTTCCACAAGTCCCGCAGCGAGCTGCACGAGCCGCAGGAACACCGGGAATGACCAAAAGGCACCCAGAAGTGAACCAGCGAAAGTGGGGGAAAAATGGAGGAAAAGGAGGAAAAAGTACCAAATTGTTTAAAAATCATACCCAGGATGGAGTTCCACAAGTCCCGCAGCGAGCTGCACGAGCCGCAGGAACACCGGGAATGACCAAAAGGCACCCAGAAGTGAACCATCAAAAGTGGGGGACAATTTGAGAAAAAGTTGGAAAAAGGTCCGAAATTGATTAAAAATCCTACCCAGGATGGAGTTCCAGAAGCCCCGCAGCGAGCTGCGCGAGCCGCAGGAACACCGGGAATGACCAAAAGGCACCCAGAAGTGAACCATCAAAAGTGGGGGACAATTTGAGAAAAAGTTGGAAAAAGGTCCGAAATTGATTAAAAATCCTACCCAGGATGGAGTTCCAGAAGCCCCGCAGCGAGCTGCACGAGCCGCAGGAACACCGGGAATGACCAAGAGGCACCCAGAAGTGAACCATCAAAAGTGGGGGACAATTTGAGAAAAAGTTGGAAAAAGGTCCGAAATTGATTAAAATCCCTACCCAGGATGGAGTTCCAGAAGTCCCGCAGCGAGCTGCACGAGCTGCAGGAACACCGGGAATGACCAAAAGGCACCCAGAAGTGAACCATCAAAAGTGGGGGACAATTTGAGAAAAAGTTGGAAAAAGGTCCGAAATTGATTAAAAATCCTACCCAGGATGGAGTTCCAGAAGCCCCGCAGCGAGCTGCGCGAGCCGCGGGACCCCCGGGAATGACCAAAAGATACCCAGGAGTGAACCAGCGAAAGTGGGGGACAATTTGAGAAAAAGTTGGAAAAAGGTCCGAAATTGATTAAAAATCCTACCCAGGGTAGAGTTCCACAAGTCCCGCAAAGAGCTGCACGAGCCGCAGGAACACCGGGAATGACCAAAAGGCACCCAGAAGTGAACCAGCGAAAGTGGGGGAAAAATGGAGGAAAAGGAGGAAAAAGTGCCAAATTGTTTAAAAATCTTATCCAGGATGGAGTTCCAGAAGTCCCGCAGCGAGCTGCACGAGCCGCAGGAACACCGGGAATGACCAAAAGGCACCCAGAAGTGAACCATCAAAAGTGGGGGACAATTTGAGAAAAAGTTGGAAAAAGGTCCGAAATTGATTAAAAATCCTACCCAGGATGGAGTTCCAGAAGCCCCGCAGCGAGCTGCGCGAGCCGCGGGACCCCCGGGAATGACCAAAAGATACCCAGGAGTGAACCAGCGAAAGTGGGGGACAATTTGAGAAAAAGTTGGAAAAAGGTCCGAAATTGATTAAAAATCCTACCCAGGGTAGAGTTCCACAAGTCCCGCAGCGAGCTGCACGAGCCGCAGGAACACCGGGAATGACCAAAAGGCACCCAGAAGTGAACCAGCGAAAGTGGGGGAAAAATGGAGGAAAAGGAGGAAAAAGTACCAAATTGTTTAAAAATCATACCCAGGATGGAGTTCCAGAAGTCCCGCAGCGAGCTGCACGAGCCGCAGGAACACCGGGAATGACCAAAAGGCACCCAGAAGTGAACCAGCGAAAGTGGGGGAAAAATGGAGGAAAAGGAGGAGAAAGTACCAAATTGTTTAAAAATCCTACCCAGGATGGAGTTCCAGAAGTCCCGCAGCGAGCTGCACGAGCCGCAGGAACACCGGAATGACCGAAAGGCACCCAGAAGTGAACCAGCGAAAGTGGGGGAAAAATGGAGGAAAAGTCGGAAAAAGTACCAAATTGTTTAAAAATCCTACCCAGGATGGAGTTCCAGAAGTCCCGCAGCGAGCTGCACGAGCCGCAGGAACACCGGGAATGACCAAAAGGCACCCAGAAGTGAACCATCAAAAGTGGGGGACAATTTGAGAAAAAGTTGGAAAAAGGTCCGAAATTGTTTAAAAATCCTACCCAGGATGGAGTTCCAGAAGTCCCGCAGCGAGCTGCACGAGCCGCAGGAACACCGGGAATGACCAAAAGGCACCCAGAAGTGAACCATCAAAAGTGGGGGACAATTTGAGAAAAAGTTGGAAAAAGGTCCGAAATTGATTAAAAATCCTACCCAGGATGGAGTTCCAGAAGCCCCGCAGCGAGCTGCACGAGCCGCAGGAACACCGGGAATGACCAAAAGGCACCCAGAACTGAACCAGCCAAAGTGGGGGACAATTTGAGAAAAAGTTGGAAAAGGTCCGAAATTGATTAAAAATCCTACCCAGGATGGAGTTCCAGAAGCCCCGCAGCGAGCTGCACGAGCCGCAGGAACACCGGGAATGACCAAAAGATACCCAGGAGTGAACCAGCCAAAGTGGGGGACAATTTGAGAAAAAGTTGGAAAAAGGTCCGAATTGATTAAAAATCCTACCCAGGATGGAGTTCCAGAAGCCCCGCAGCGAGCTGCACGAGCCGCAGGAACACCGGGAATGACCAAAAGGCACCCAGAAGTGAACCAGCCAAAGTGGGGGACAATTTGAGAAAAAGTTGGAAAAAGGTCCGAAATTGTTTAAAAATCCCACCCAGGATGGAGTTCCAGAAGTCCCGCAGCGAGCTGCACGAGCCGCGGGAACACCGGGAATGACCAAAAGATACCCAGGAGTGAACCAGCCAAAGTGGGGGACAATTTGAGAAAAAGTTGGAAAAAGGTCCGAAATTGATTAAAAATCCTACCCAGGGTAGAGTTCCACAAGTCCCGCAAAGAGCTGCACGAGCCGCAGGAACACCGGGAATGACCAAAAGGCACCCAGAAGTGAACCAGCGAAAGTGGGGGAAAAAAATGGAGGAAAAGGAGGAAAAAG
>NW_026907350.1:0-27665 GCF_033978795.1 Nerophis ophidion | reverse complement strand
TTTACACGTTGTAACAATTCCTCTAATGTTATTTCCTCAAAACGAGAGAAACTATTTTGGAGGGCAGTATCCGCCGTATATACAATCGTGTCAGTGTTAATAGAACCCCGTTGTAGCTGGGACGCATTGTCTTTAATCTCCTTTCTAATGACTTCAATTTTCTTACTAAAGAATTGCATAAAGTCATCAGCTGAGTGGGTGGAGCTACTGGAAGGAGTCCCTTGTTGGGTTAGCGATGCTACCGTACTAAACAAAAAATTAGGATCGTTTTTATTACGGTGGATGAGATTTGAGTAATATTTAGCTTTAGCTAAGGTAAGCATGCGTTTATAAGTTATTAAACCATCACTCCATGCCTGATGGTGCACCTCAAGTTTAGTCGTGCGCCATTTGCGTTCCAGCTTTCTACATAATAATTTCTGAGCTCTAGTTTCTTCTGTAAACCACGGGGTGCGCTTTTTTGGAGCCTTTTTTAACTTTAGCGGTGCTATGTTATCAATGGTTTCGCGCAGGGCGTCGTTAAAGTTGTTAGTGAGGTTATCAATAGAGCCCACATACTTTGGGAATGGTGCCATTACCGAGGGCAGTAGGTCAGCAAGTGTTGTCGTTGTGGCTGTATTAATGTTGCGGCTGCTATAGCAGGTATTATTATTATTAGTTTGACGAACATGCGTCTGAATCTCGAATTTTATAAGGTAATGATCGGACAATACTTTAGTATACGGGAGTATCGTAACTTTGGAAACGGTGATGCCCCTGACAAGCACTAGGTCTATCGTATTACCGTTGCGATGCGTGGGTTCATTTATTATTTGTGTGAGACCACAGCTATCAATTACAGTCTGGAGCGCTACGCACGGTGGGTCCGATGGGGTATTCATATGGATATTAAAGTCCCCCATTATGATTATATTATCGGCGTGTGTCACTAGATCAGCAACGAACTCTGTGAATTCATTAATAAAGTCCGAATAGTGCCCTGGGGGGCGGTAGATAACAGCCAGGTGTAGAGGCAGCGGTGTGACAGACCTCATAGTAAGCACCTCAAACGATTTATATTTATTATTTATGTTAGGACTAAGGTTAAAGTTTTCGTTGTATATTAGTGCGACCCCCCCACCCCTTTTGAGCGGACGGGCAATATGCGCATGTGTAAAGTTAGGAGGACATGCCTCATTTAGCGCAAAAAAGTCGTTTGGTTTAAGCCAGGTTTCGCTGAGACCGATGACGTTAAGATTGTTGTCTCTGATAATATCATTAACTAACAACGTTTTAGGAGACAATGATCTTATGTTTAAAAAACCTATATTATAGGTAGTGGGCTGTTTTAGGGAATTTTTGATCAAATTATCCGTAGTAGCAATATTAATAATGTTGTGTTTATTATGCCCAGTGCATTTAGTATAGTTACGACCATATCTAGGAATTGATACGACAGGAATTTTCCGATTGTTTATTGTTGCTTTGATAAACTGCACGCATCATGGTTAGCCACCTCAGTAACGGGGATTTTCCGATTGTTTGTTTGTTGCTTTGATAAACTGCACACATCATGGTTAGCCATCTCAGTAACGGGGATTTTCCGATTGTTTGTTTGTTGCTTTGATAAACTGCACGCATCATAGTTAGCCACCTCAGTAAAACACATGTCCAACTCTGAAACACTCAAAGCAGAAAAAACTTGTTCTAATTTAACTGACTCCTTACCCAGACCAGTAGTCTCGCATTTTCCATCTAAATCCGTCTTCGGGATGGAGGAAAGTGGTGTTCTGTGGGGATTAGCCTTCTGCTTTGTTTTTAGCCCCGCTCGGCATCCGCGTTTCCGAACACACCGCTGGCGTCTGCTCCGTAGACGGCCCCCGCTGCTACTAGACTCCCCTGCTTCACAGGCCGCTGGATGTAGCCGCCGATGTATTCCCATGCTAGTTAGCAAGTCTAGCACGCCCGCGTCTATCAGTCCAAAACGGCCCGATTCGTCCACATCCAGAAGTGTCTGGCGGTCGTACGTGATCACGGAGTGACCACGATGTGAGCCAGCCATAAAGTTTGTGGAATTGTCCGGTATTTCTGCCAAATGTTCCATCTTTAGCAAGAGCTCCTCGAGAGCGCAGCCCGTCCGGGCGCCGCCATCTTGGAATATATCATTAGTACTTTGTTGCATCACCTTTGGCTTTTATAACAGTGACGGACCGTACTCTTAAGTCTTGCTTTAACTCAATCACAGATTTTAAATTACATTGAGATTTAGACTCTTTTCAGGCCATGGCATTGACCTTATGTGTCTTAATTCAAGGAATGTACTTAGTTTTTGCTCCATGGTAAGATGCATTATCATCTTAAAAAAGGATGTCATTATCCCCAACGTGTCAGGAAGTGTGACGTACCCTAAGAGGCGGACATGGCAGGCTTGATGCAGGGAAAACATGACTTTAATGTTCAAAGGAAATGCAGGAAAACAGGAATCATGAACCAAGAACTAGGAACCAGGATCACAGAAGACAGTAAACAAGAACCAGGAAACAGGCAATAGGATACAAGGAGAACTGGAGACAGCAAACAGCTAACAATACTCAAGCACTGACTGGAGGGCGAGGCAGGCATAAATAGCATCCGGCTGATTGACACCAGGTGTGGCCCGGCTGCAAATCAGCAGGTGAGGGCAATCAGTGCTCAGGGAGAAAAGCAGGAAACAAAACCAAAATAAGAGCGCTGACAGGAAATAAACACAAACACAGACAACCCCAACAAAAGAGCACATCCTTTTGTAACCAGCCGTGACACAAACATGCTTTCGATCGAGTCATAGAATAAGAAAAGTGTCAAAAATGTCAATGTATACTTGTGCATTCAGTCAAGATGTAATGACAGTCATCTCCACAGAACCATTACCTGAAATGCACCCCCATATGCACCCACATATCACCAAAGTCTGTAGAAATGTCCATGTCTTCTTCAGACAGTCATATCGATAAATTAAATTGGAACGGCACGTAACAAATGTTACGGCATAATCGCCTTGACCAATGCAGGTTTGCGATTCATCACTGAATATGACTTTCATCCAATCATCCATAGTCCACGATTGATTTTCTTTAGCACATTGGAACCTTGTTTTTTTTTTTTTTAATGTTATTTATAGCTTTTTTTTTTAGCTTTTCTCTGTGTTTCAAATCCCATTTCCTTTAGGCTGTTTCTTCCAGTTTTGTCACAGAAAATGCCTTTAGTTTCTGTCTATATGTTCTTCATTTTTGTGCTGTGCATTTTCTGTTTTAAATACATTTTGATTTATATTTTTGTCCTGACATGTTGATGTTTTCCTTGGTCTACCAGTATGCTTGCCTTTTACAAATTTCCCATGTTGTTTGTACTCTGTCCAGAGTTTGGCCACAGCTGACTGTAAATACTGTACCAGTATCGTCCACTTCCTTGTTTTTAAAGTTAGAATTTTTACACTATATAACAGCAACATCAAATTCAACAATGAATTGTTAATTGCTCATTTCAACAGCAGAAACTTGTATGCAAATTACAACAGTATTAAGCATTTTTGTGAACCATTTAATCAATCAATCAATCAATGTTTACTTATATAGCCCTAAATCACTACTGTCTCAAAGGACTGCACAAACCACAACACAAACCACTACGACATCCTCGGTAGGCCCACATAATGAACCCTTTAAAGGCAGGGATGTCAAACGTACAGCCCGAGGGCCGGATCAGGCCCGCAAACAGGTTTTATCCGGCCCGCGGGATGAGTTAGCCAAGTGTAAAAATTTACCTGAATTTTTTTAGTGAAAGAAACAGCAGTTCTAAATGTGCCCACTAGATGTCGCAATAACAATTTTTGTATCTTTGTAGATGATGCTACATCAGCAAACCTGTTCCGTCTCCCTGTAATGTTTGTCTGATCTTGAATGGGATTGTGCTGAAAATGTTTATTTCCCCTTGAGGATTAAAAAAGTATGTCTGATTCTGATTCTGATATGTACAAAATAAACCACATGATGTTAGTACATCAGTCGAGGAAAATGATCAAACAACATAAATAACATCCTGTAATTTCATTTTAATATATGTTTTTATCTTGATAGATTGAAAATTAACACCAATGACTTGACTGATGAACATTATCACATAATTTATTCAGAAAATATAAATAACGACCAAAAAAGATAGAATACTATTAACTGCAAAATTTAAGTATAAAAAAAAAACACAACAACATTATGATTTGTACAATTTTAGAATGTGCTTGTTCTATTTTTAAAGAAAGAAAACAATCTGAAATTGTCTTTATTTTTAAGTTATTGTGACGTGATTTTACCAGTTCACCCCACTTGGGAGTAGATTTTTCTCCATGTGGCCCCCGATCAAAAATGAGTTTGACACCCCTGCTTTAAGGTGATTGCTGTCCCAGAGTCATGTTTTGAAGCTAAAAAAATAATGTATTTTGAAATACGAACTGAACTACATTAAAAGAAACAAAAAGAGTGGAGGCAGAGTAGTGGTAAATGTGCTGAGAGAACTGAACTACTAAGCAGAGGGAAACATGTAATTTGCTACTGACAATATTATGGAATGTATAACCATTAAAATCTGTCATACAAAGAGCAAACATGTATTGGTCAGCTGTATAGCTAGAATACCTTGGGCAAGTATTTAAATCTTTGAGGACTTTTCCCATACTTCCAAGATTATCTAAACTTGTTGAAATAATTCAACAACAGATAAAAACAATTCATAAAATAAAGTGGATTATTTGTTTATATCCACAGCAGATACAGAGCATAAATTACACAATTATGGCATTAATGGAAACAACAGAAGATATTACAAATGCAATAGATCAATGGTTTTCAATCACAACTTTGCAAATTGCTGGCGAGGCCCGCTGCACCTGACGAGGTGGGCAACCGGGGAAGGGCCACATCGGTGGCCGACGAGGAGGTCGGCGCCCGTGGCGTGGCGAATGACCTATGTAATGGCCACATTTGTGGCCGACCAGGAGGTCGGCGCCCTTGGCGTAGCAGACGACCACGTAGCGTCCACCTCTGTGGCCGACGAGGAGGCCGGCGCACTTGGCGTGGCGGACGACCACGTAGAGGCCACATCCGAGGCCGACGAGGAGGCGGGCGCCTCATCATCGTGGCAGGCGGCGGGTCTTGGCGTGGAGCTTCAGGCGGCGGGTCTTGGCATGGAGCTGCTACTGGTGGCACTGGAGCTTGGCGGCGTGGAGCTGCTGCTGGCAGCACTGGAGCTTGTCGTGGTGCAGGCAATGGTACCTGTTGTGGTGCAGGCACTGAAGCTGGTCGTGGTGCAGGTAATGGTACCTGTTGTGGTGCGGGCACTGGGGCCCGGCGTGGTGCAGGCACTGGGGCCCGGCGTGGTTCAGGCACTGGAGATTGGTGTGGTGCAGGCACTGGGGCCTGGCGTGGTGCAGGCACTGGAGCTTGGTGCTAGCCGTGGACTTGGTGCTAGTTGTGGACTTGGTGGTAGCCGTGGACTTTTTAATTGGTGCTAGCCGTGGACTTGAACTTGGTGCTAGCCGTGGACTTGAACTTGGTGCTGACCGTGGACTTGAACTTGGTGCTGGACTTGGACTTGGTGCTGGACTTGGTGCTAGCCGTGGACTTGGACTTGGTGCTAGCCGTGGTGCAGGTGGAGGTAGCCTAGCTGGGGGTTGCGGCTTGGCAGGCTGAAAGGCTGGTGGTGGAGGCCGTACCGGATGTGGCGGCTTAGCAGGCCGAAAGACCGGTGGCGGAGGGCGGGCTGGCGGCTGTGGCTTGGTAGGCCGAAGAACTGGTGGTGGCGGCTGTGCTAGAGGCTGTGGCGGCCCCACCTGAACCGCTCCCAGCCCTAGCCCCCCCCCCCTCAAGTAGCATATACCAGACGCACTCCCCGCGGTCTGGAACTGTCTTTTGGGGTGGGTGGCGCGAAGTAAGAAGGGGGGCAGTATCCTCACCTTTAAATTGTCCAAAAATTATTTTTGTTTCTGCCTGGGCTTGAGTGGGTGAAAAAAAATAATTATTTTGTAATGGGGCGGGGCTTGAGTCTTGGGGGGCGGGGCATGAAATTCAGATGGCTGTGACTGATTAGACCCGATGTTTAGGAACATGTTTTGATAATATTTTATCATGGTTATGGGGATAGAGTCTTTGGTTGGGGGTGACTGATCAAAAGAAAAATAATTCAGAGAAAATAAATCTTCCTGAGCTGTGTGGTCATCCACTGACGGTGGCGTGAGGTTGTCCTGGGGAAACCGGGCATGTCTGCCGCCTTTTTCCGCCAGGAGGGGAGGAGCTTACGAGAGCGACGCGTCCTGTCCGCTTGTGGAAGACTTCCCTGACGTCCTTCCGGGACTGCTGTGACACGGCGCCGTCCCCGGACCACATGGAGCTAATAGGGATTAGCTTTCCTGGAGGAATAGCGCAGAGTTTCCTCTTCCATCGCGCACAGGACCTGTTGTCATGGTAACAAAACAAACCAGGTAGTGCAAAAACCGGAACTGAGTATCAAAAAAACAAAACATAATCACACAGACATGACAATTGTGGAATGTCTAGCATGAATAAAAACACTTTAAACCACCATGAAATCTCACCGCTCACATATAAAAGTACTAAGTTAACATGTTTTTGGGATGTGGAAGAAAACTTAGATTACACTTCACAAACTGTGATTCCAGCATGCTCACCACTCGCTTGAATATTAAAAATAAGTATTGATTTGATTTGACAGCCGGATTCTAACTCCAAAGGCCAGTTGTTGGTACCTTAGCAGCCTGCTGATATGTTCATGACAGAATTCAAGATGTCCATTTGTACCCCTAGGGAGGTCATATGAATCCAAATTTTTATGACATTATAAAAGCAACAATGTGACTGCTTGCACGTCACTCGGGCAAACATTGTGCCAAAGCAGTAGAGCAGTATTTGGTTTTCGGAAGTGCAGCAGAACAATTGAACGACAAAAAGGAGGGGGTGGAGGGTTTGGTTTTAGAAAACAAAGACCAACATGAGAGGAGGCGAGTAAGACTGGCACAAGTGGCTTTGTGGACTATTTGTGTGACACAGAAAATGAAACATTCCTTCGTTGATGACGTCGTTACCCGTTATACTAGCCCGGGGGTCAGCAACCTGCGGCGCTAGGGCTCCGTAGCGCCACCCTCGTGGCTCCCTGGACCTCTTTCAGAGATGTGTGAAAATGGAAAAAGATGAATGAAAAAAATATATTTTTTGAAAATCATTTCTGTAGGAGAACAAACATGACACAAACCTTCCTAATACTTAGAAATTCCACTGTTTATGTTATACATGCTTTTTGGCAAGCACCGTTTTGTCCTACTAATTTCAGCGATCCTTGAACTTATCATAGTTTGCTTACATGTACAAATTTCTCCGATGCCACTCTTTCTTTGTCATTTGGTCCACCAAAAGTTTTATGCTGTGCGTGAATGCACAAAGGTGAACTTTGTTGATTTGATTGATTTGCTAAAGTGCTTACCACCCATAGCAAAAATGTGCTTGCTCATCTGTTGCTTAATCACCTATCTTAAAAACATTTTGAGCTTCTCATATCTGTCTAATTCTGTGATCAATTGTTTCGCTTTTATTGCTCCTAAGGGACCCTTAGGAGCAATAAATAAGCCTTAAAAGAGACAAGATATCACTGAGACAAAGGAGGTTGAGTTGAGACAACCATTTGAGCAATATTTGAGAAGTGGGATAAACTGAGGAGAGCTCATATATGTATGCCACTGATCTCAATTATGTCTCATTTATTTTGAAAGACAATAAAAATAGAAAGAAATGAGATGTATGAGCAATAGAAGAGATCTTATGTATGTCTTTTTTATGTCTTGATTATTTCTCTTAAATGTCTTATCATATCTTAAATTTGAGAATCATGAGAACAAATTGAGAGTGCAATTTAAATATTCATTTTCTGACTTAATTAGAAATAACACTAAACAAATACTCAAATATTGAAAGGTGTATCACTTTATTTGGCTACACAAAAATACAAAATATAATATATAAAAATAGATTAAATACAAAAATGTAAATGTAGTTAATTAGCACATACAAAACGTACATATTGACATTCACGATACTTAAAACAACATAGAAAACAATATACAAATAATAAAAAAAATAAAAAAATAAATGAATTCAACCTCAAGTACTCACTTTGTTATTGTGAAAAAGTCAGGTGTAGTATTTTTAACTCCTTGTTGAGCAAGCCATGTACCTTAGTTAAAAAAAACACTTGACTTCATCTCAGTAAGAGTTTGAGTAAATGACTAAATTTCCATTTATGAAATATTACAAGCAAAAACTAAAATACATTTATAAAATTGTAACCGTGCTGTCTGGAAACGGGTTTACACACAAAAAATAATCACACATTGAAAACCAGGGATACTTAACATTTTTTACCAACTTTTCCACTACAGAAGGGTCTGGGGCCAACTGAAATATAAACACTGAATTAGTCATTTTACACTAAAGTGTATTACAACCGAGTACCATCGCGGCCCATATGGACGGACCACAGTTAAGAAACACATATTTATTGGTGGCTTCCAAGGGGTACTCGCAGCCAAACAGTGAGCCCCAGCCCTATGATTAAGAAACACTGTTGTACACAATAGCCTTTGGTACAGAAATGATCATTGAAACATTTTGAAATTGGTTACAAAAGCTACTAATATACCTGATTATGTAAGCAGTAACATACTGCGTCATTTCCAGTTGTATTATTTTTTTTATTTGGAAACAACTTTGCACTGTGAAGGGATATTAGCCGCTAGCTTGTTAGTGAAGTTGCCTGGGTGCCAAATTTGCGTGACACAGCACAGCTCAATATGCATTGTCATAGTATAATCTGGTATTATAAGCTAAATCATAGGGCAATTTTTTACAGTATATACCGCGTAAACCTAGACCAAAATATTAACATGTTTACCAAGGGAAAACATCCTACCCCAGAATGAACTTGACAGGTACAACTTGACATTTGTTTACCAAAACTTTCTTGAGCTTGGCCTCCTCAATATTGTCCCAATCAGGAAGGGTACAGCATCTCAGGACATACGCTGTAAGGTAAGAACATAATAATCAGCCATTCGTAAATTTGCCACATCAGTTTCTACAGGTAATGCAATGCAATAACAATAATAATGCAAATCAAATGTAATACTTTTTAATGCCATGTTTTTGGTACTTAAAAAAATGTAATACCCATGTGCGACTGCATATAGTTGTTTTTTTTATATAGTCAAAATCTTACAATTATCTGTATACACACAGTTGTAAGCATTAGACAAACAAGTTAATTAGTTAAAACTAATTAAGAAGTCCCGCCGGTGCCTGATGGGATGCCTTATTGCGAGCACAGGTTAAACATGCCGCCACGAACTCCATCACATCCGCCCTGAAGGTTGGCCACCAGAAACGCTGAGACAGGAGGAAAACCGTTCGCGTAATACCTGGGTGGCAGGCGACTTTGGAGCTGTGGGCCCAGTTCAGGACCTCCGGCCGGAGCTCAGGGATGAGGAACAGGCGCCCCTGAGGACAGTCTTTGGAAGGAAGAACATTCTTGAGTGCTTCAGTGACTTGCCCCTCGATGTCCCACTGTAGCGCCCCCAGTATTTGTGATGTGGGGATGATGGTCTCAGTTTTTCCCTCTTCCTCGGAGCAGGCGTACATCCTAGATAGGGCATCTGGTTTACTATTCTGGGAGCCCGGGCGGTAGGTCATGGTGAAGTTGAACCGGCCCAGGAATAGTGACCACCTAGCATGTCTAGGGTTGAGTGGCTGAGCAGTGCGAATGTAAGCCAAGTTTTTGTGATCCGTATATACCACTAATGGGTTCTCCGAGCCCTCCAGCCAGTGTCTCCATTCTTGACGTGCGAGGACAACGGCGAGTAGCTCTCTATTGCCGATGTCATAGTTGCGTTCTGCTGGGGTGAGAGGACGTGAGAAGAAGGCACAGGTATGCAGCCTCTGGTCGGAGGTGGAGCGCTGGGAGAGAACAGCACCCACGCCGGAGTCGGACGCGTTAACCTCGACATAAAATTGAGAGGAATTGTTAGGAAGGACAAGAACAGGTGGTGACGTAAACAGTAGCTTGAGTTTTTCAAATGACTCCTGAGCCTCAGAGGTCCAAAAAAAAGGGAGCTTAGTAGACGTGAGTCTTGTTAATGGTTCAGCCACCAAACTAAAATTGCGAATAAAACGGCGATAAAAATTGGCAAACCCGAGAAATCTTTGAAGGTGTTTTCTGGAAGTGGGTGTGGGCCGGTCAACAACCGCTTGGATCTTAGCTGGATCCACTCGGAGCTGACCCTTCTCCACAATGTAACCTAGGAATGGGACCGACTCTGCATGAAACACGCATTTCTAGGCTTTGACGTACAGGCGATTCTCGAGAAGGCGTTGGAGAACCAATCGCACATGCTGGATGTGTAGTTCGGGAGTGGGAGAGAAGACTAGGATATCGTCCAGGTAGACGACCACAAAACGGTCAAGCATGTCGCGCAAAACGTCGTTAATAAAGCTTTGAAAAACCGCCGGTGCATTGGTGAGGCCAAAAGGCATGACCAGGTACTCAAAATGACGAAGAGGAGTGTTAAATGCGGTCTTCCATTCGTCTTCTTGCCTTATTCTGACTAAATGATATGCGTTGCGGAGGTCCAGTTTGGTGAAGTGTCTAGCTGAGTGTAGTGGGTTGAATGTGGAATTAAGCAGCGGAAAGGGATACTTATTCTTTACAGTTATCAAATTGACTGCGCGATAATCGATGCAAGGATGGAGTGTCTTATCCTTCTTCTCAACAAAAAAAAACCCGGCAGCTAAAGGCGAGCGGGAGGGACGGATGAGGCCAGATGAGAGTGATGTCGAGATATATTCCTCTAGAGCCTCTCCTGCATGTTTAGAGATATTATAGAGACGAGATGAAGGGAGTGAGGCACCAGGGAGCAGATTAATGCCACAATCGTGGGGACGGTGTGGAGGTAATGACAACGCGCGGTCTTTGCTGAAGACCTCTTTAAGGTCGTGGTACTCAGCGGGCACGACCGACAAGTCAATGACTTCCTGCTGAACGGCGCGTTTGGGACTTGAGCGTAGACAAGCGGACAGTATGGCAAAAAAAAAAAAAAATAACGATGGTAGTGTTGACTCAATCAATATGGGGGTTGTGTTTTGCTAGCCAGGTGAGACCGAGCACGACGGGAGCCGAACGAGAGGGAATGACAAGAAAATGGATGGACTCAAAATTGTTGCCAGATAGTTTAAGTGATAATAACTCAGTCTGGTGGGTTACGCTCGCTAGGTGACCTCCGTCGAGGGACCGGACTACTCTAGGTCTGTGCTTCTGTGGATGTTAACTTGTTGGGTGATTCATATTTAACTTCTGTCAAAAACAAGTAAACAAAATGATTGTTTATGACCGTTCTGGCTGTAGAAAAAAAAAATCTTAAACACCTACTGAAATGAGATTTTCTTATTTAAACGGGGATAGTAGGTCCATTCTATGTGTCATACCTGATCATTTCACGATATTGCCATATTTTTGCTGAAAGGATTTAGTAGAGAACATCCACGATAAAGTTCGCAACTTTTGGTCGCTAACAGAAAAGCCCTGCCTTTACTGGACGTCGCAGACGATGATGTCACATGTTGATGGCTCCTCACATCTTCACATTGTTTTTAATGGGAGCCTCCAACAAAAAGAGCTATTCGGACCAAGAAAACGACAATTTCCCCATGAATTTGAGCGAGGATGAAAGATTCGTGTTGAGGATATTGATAGCGACGGACTAGAAAAGAAAAAAAAAACGCGATTGCATTGGGACGGATTCAGATATATTTAGACACATTTACTAGGATAATTCTGGGAAATCCCTTATCCTTTTATTGTGTTGCTAGTGTTTTAGTGAGTTTAACAGTACCTGATAGTCGGAGGTGTGTGTCTTGACGCAGTGTCTCAGGGAGGTCGACGGCAGCTTTATGGAGGGCGCAAGCTCAGCTGATCTCCGGTAAGAAGTGACTTTTTACCACAATTTTCTCACCAAAACCTGCTGGTTGACATTCGGTCGGGATCCATGTTCGCTTGACCGCTGTGATCCATAGTAAAGTTTCACCTTTGGGAATTTTAAACAAAGAATCACCATGTGTTTGTGTGGCTAAAGACTAAAGCTTCCCAACTCCATCTTTCTACTTTGACTTCTCCAACATTGATTGAACAAATTGCAAAAGATTCAGCAACACAGATGTCCAAAATACTGTATAATTATGCGGTTAAAGCAGACGACTTTTAGCTGTGTGTGTGTGCAGCGCTCATATTTCCTAACAGCCCGTGACGTCACGCGTAGACGTCATCATTACGCAACGTTTTCAAGAAGAAACTCCCGGGAAATTTAAAATTGCATGTATTGGCATGTGTTGCAATGTTAATATTTCATCATTGATATATAAACAATCAGACTGCGTGGTGGGTAGTAGTGGGTTTCAGTAGGCCTTTAACCCAGACAGTTTAATTCTTATTTTAATTTGTATCTATTTTGAGCTGCGGTGGGCTTGACGGCACCTTTTTATAATGGGGTACATATTAAGAAAGTTAAAGTATTTTTAACAAAAAGATCATCTATATAATCTCAAGCCCCAATGACTTTGTATTGAAGAGGTTGACCATAAATTAGTGCATTTTGACCAGGTTAAAACAATCATACGTTTTTAAACATGTATCACAGGAAAACTGTTCTTATATCATGTTGCTAGTCTTAACAAGACCTGTCTGATAATACCGGTTTTATTTAAATTAATGAATGTTTAACATTTTACACACATTCCCACTTTATTTTCCTAAATATATGCAGTGTATACAATCAATAGCATGATACAAAACATACCTGGCTACTGCCAGCGGGTAGGCAAATGTACTGCTGCTTTCAAAATGGCGGGGCAAATTGGTTAATCATTGAATACTTTTGGATGTCATCTCTTATTTATTACAGCTAGCCAGCCATACCAATAAAATGCAGCCCGGACCTTTTTTGTCGATTGTCTCTTTACCTATAACAGTATTATAAAACGTTTTTAAGTTAAGCCTCCCAAATTAATATGCACTGTGGAATCTAATTATGAAGGTCATTATGTATGCTAACATTACTTGTTGGGCAGACGCCATTAGCGTTACCGCAACCTCACAAAGGACCACTCCGTTGTCACAGTAGTTAAATATTTTCACTCCACAACATTACATGGTTGACCAACTAAAAAAATATTAGGATACTTACCTCTTCATGTCTCATGTCAAAAGCGTTGCGGTCGTCGTTTCCATAAACATTCCCGCTTCTTCTTCTCTTTCTTCTTCTCTTTCTTCTTCTTCCTTGTTTTAGTTTAAGGTAGGTGCAGACAACGTTCAAATGTTAGGGGAAACCGAGTGCTTCCCTGTTTCTTCTTCTGATGTTAATTGATAGCTAACAACGCGTGATGTCCGCCGCTGTCTGATAGAAAGCGTAAATTTTCTCAATTGCCCTCCTTTGGAAGTTACTCATAGCCAAAAATGGCTATTTTCAGATGGACATATAAGGAGAAAATCAACTTTATCTAAATTCCGAGATGTGGATCTCAACATCTTCGTGAGATTTGGCACGGCACCCCATAAATCTGTCCAATCATTTTTGCTCTTCCTAGAAAACACGCATGCGCATTTAGTGGGTGGATGTGACTTGATTTCGATTGGAAGAAACATTTCAGCATCGAAGGAATAACAACTGAAAGTAAGTAATACCATTCATTGTTTTTGTTTGGTATTTAAATTACTATATCACACATGAGTTAGTATTTATTAAACTACTGTAACATCACTGTGTTACGGATATAGAGATATAAATGCCGCATTCAACGGCGCAATCACCTTGCTAGAAGCTGTGATACTTACCTCCACCGAGGTGAAAAACTTATTCGGGTGTTACCATTTAGTGGTCAATTGTACTGAATATGTACTGTACTGTGCAATCTACTAATAAAAGTTTCAATCAATCAATCAAAATCAATCAATTTGATATTTTATTTTTCTTTCTGCAGTCATCCCGTCCTGCAGTCACCAATGTGAATGTGGAGAATGACGAGCAATGTATAAGTAAGTTATATGTATATCCATGTTCTTTGTTTAAGTGAATTAGTTGTGATTGAGATTTACAGACCAGATAGATGGATGAAAAGCTGTCCACAGTTTGTCAGGAACAAGCATGGAAATATTGCTTTCTTTTACCCTGATTACAGTAGCACGTATGAAGAATGAAACTTGAAATATGAGTTATCTCAGCATGTGTAATTAATCTTATTTGATCCTTTATTTCAAGTTAAGGCTGGTAGGTAACATCAGGTCATGATTAGGGATGTAACAATATCAAAAATTCGTGGTATGATATTGACTGTTAAAGCCACGGTAAGATATTGTTATAAAAATGTCAAAGTGTGTTAAATGAAGTGTCAGGAATGTTTAGGATAAATACACTTACTGTAATTGAACACAAACATCATGTTTATATGCTATTGTCATATTTATTTTATTATTAGAAACAGGTATTTTAAGTGCAAAGGAATGGTGCAGAATTATCCAGAATTTCAAGTAGCGCACAAAGATAAACAAAAACCAAAACTTTCAAAAAGTGTCTTTTAAAATGACATAAACAGTAAACATCCAGCTAAGAAATTATATGTGTGTCTGGTAAGGTTTTTTTTTTAATACAAATTGGTATGATTGTGGGTAGGATTATTTTTGGAGCACATTCAACAATAATGGGATGATAATGCAAACAGTGATCATTTTGGTCACAGTAACGGTGATATGACATTTTGATATTGTTACATCACTGCTGTTTAGTTAAGTTAAAGTACCAATGATTGTCACACACACACTAGGTGTGGTGAAATTTGTCCTCTGCCTTTGATCCATCCTCTTATTGTCCCACACTGCGCGGGTTATCATGAGAGATTGAGTTTACTTCTCAGATGGGCCCACTTAATATTGTCAGAAAAAAACACACCGACTGGAGTTCTCGCTTAACAGCGTCACACATCACGGCCTTATTGTGAGAATTTTAAAACCAAAATAACGTAATATTTGCATCCCTCGTCAATATCCTTTCTCATAGGTTTGGTATGGTGCTGTGTATTTACTAATGATTGGCATTAGCATCCACAACTTTCTTTTTATAGTGTGTGTTGTATTGTGTTGAGTTACATTTAATACTGTGGATTATGCGTTACCACAAACACAGAAGATATGTAAACATGAACTACAATGCGATCAAGATGTGGGAAAAAAGTAAATGCATTCCATTTGCTAGATTTATATAATGTGTTCAATTTATGTCAAGTTGCTTCTTGTTTTGCATGTTTTTGTCTTTTTTTTTAATCATTTTATTTTTTAAGTTTTTTGGTTCCTCTTCTCTGTGTCAGGGGATTGCAGCAGGGTAACACTGCAAGTGGCGGTGCCTCCTGACGGAGCCCAAAACACTGCTCTTCAAATGGAACACATCCAACTTTCAGGTGTCCATACAGGAGGTACCACTCTGGAACATCAAGCCTATCCCTACCTGCCAGGTACACCCACCGTCTTCTGTGTCTGACTAATGTTTTGTTGTGAATTTTGCTACAAAGCAAATCCTGCTAAAATATGGCAAACATTTGAGTGTAAGAATGTGAGCGATATGCTGAGATGTTATACGTTTTGCCTTGTGACAAAATGTTGTAAAAAACTTTTAATGATTTGTATTCTATTTTAATTTCAGCACATGAAGATATTTCTACTTGTAACTATCAAAGACAATGGAAAACCATTTTCCAGATCAGCCCTCAAAGATCCTCCTGATGGCCTAACAACTAAACTACATGTCGATGATGAGTATGATCCATCTCAATCATTTGAGGAAGCTCTCCCTGATATAGGGGATTGGATGTACAATGACGGACATACGTTTAATGAAGGATTTGAAGATAGTTTGAGTGAGGAGTGTGCAGAAGAGTCAAATTTCAAAGACACAACAGACAAACCAATACATGACAATGCATCAGAAACCGTGGCAGAGTGCCTTTTGATCATCATGGGTTATGTAAACTGTCATAAAGTCACTGATAAGGCCCTAAGCGATATGCTCAAAATGTTCAAGTTGCTTTGTCCCGATAGTCTGAACACAGACTGCTTAAACAGTGTGCAGAAGTTCCAAAACGTTTTTTTTTATCCCGCTCTGCATCATTGCCTATTATATTACATAAATCCTCCAGTAATTGTTTTGGGCCAATAGAAAGTAAACAAATAAAATGCCTGTTTTGTGGGACCAGTGTGTCAGAAAAAAGATGCTCATCTTTTTTTAAAGTATGGACAGATTGATTTCTTCTGTACCATAGCACAATCATGTGCCAAATGGGCATTCGTTTGTGATTTTAAACATGCAGGTTTTTCTTTGCTGCAAGATAGTGTAACATATAAGACATGCAGTCATGTTATTCCCCTATTGGAAACCTCTGCAATAATAGTATAATAGTAATAATAGTAGTGTCCTTTGATGATATATTGCGTAAAGTTGTTTTCCTTGACTTC
Organism: Nerophis ophidion; assembly: GCF_033978795.1. Lineage (NCBI taxonomy): Eukaryota > Metazoa > Chordata > Actinopteri > Syngnathiformes > Syngnathidae > Nerophis > Nerophis ophidion. The sequence goes on along the minus strand of NW_026907350.1, from coordinate 11,045 downwards.
ACATGTATGCCTGGCATTGTGTTTGCAGTTCATTTCCCAAACACACTTAAAAAGTTTTTAAAAATTAAGAACTGAACTGGCCTAAGAAGCCACAAATCAAATCTTTGATCATTGTTTTAAATGCTCTGAAAATACACACTGATGTGATGTTGCTGTGGATGCTGTAAAAGTCTGTAAATATGTACTGTATATGGAGTACCATTGTTGATTAGGTTTTTGCATTGTGTTTAATATTTCAGTGGCCAATATATTATATTTACTTTTTAAATAAAACCACTGTATTTTTTAATGAATACTTAGGCCTACTATGCTACTGTATTTTAACAATAGTCCTTACGATGGTGGTTGGAGAGCCAAATATCTTCTGTGGTACTTTGTTAAAAGAGTTTGAGAAACACTGCTCTCAAATGTATTGTTTGGGTTCAGTTTTAAATCTCACAATTGTAGTCACTGAGTTACTGTACATGGCACGTGTATAAGAAATCAACAAATTAAGTAGAACATTTTGTAAATAAATCATTTAGATTATAGACCATATATCCATATTGCCTGAATTAATTATTTTCTCCAAATGTTGGCATGAGATAAACTGGAGTATGATTGAGGTATAATTAAATTGTGCCAATTAAAATGCATTTTTGAAATTCTCTTTTTCTAAGACAGAAAACAGGCATATCTAACAACTCAAATAGTGAGCAGTGAGAGACAAAACCAATTACCGGTATATCTCTCACTGAGACATCATTGAGACATACTGAAACCAATACTCATCAATTGTCTTTTTTCCGAAATAGAAAAGAGACATCTGAGAACTCAAACAGTGAGTAGTGAGAAACAAAACCATGTGTATCTCTCACTGAGTCATAATTGAGACATATTGGAGACCAGCTCATTCATCTCTCATTTTCGTCTTAGTTGAAATCGGGAAAAGAGATAACTGTTAGAGAACTTTGAGATCTCTCACAGTGCTCACTGCGAGCCTTATTTCTCAGGAGATACATTTGAGCAGAATGAGAAAACTACTTTGATCTTGATTAGTGCTCTTTCATGTCTAGGAGATATATATAAGACATACATGAGATCTCATCTTCAATGTTTACCTTATCCCAATAAACTTCTGTTTAACATAAAAGTGTTTGATTGCACCCTTGCATTTAACACAAAATGCAACCTTATCCCAATAAACATCTGTTCAGTATTTTAACACAAATGTGTTTGATTGTGAGTCATTAAAATCCACAAAATTCAACGGGTCCATCAGACACACTAACGCTGACTGAGTAGCAACAATATGAACCTTGCACGGAAAATTTCTCTGCCAGTTTCTGCATCCCACAGAGATTATTCTTTTGTGTTTCTGCACCTGTGGTTCCCACTCAAGGTTGCAACATTGTTAGTCAACACTGTCTGCTCTCATTTTCTCGCACATTTGACCCTCTGATGTTCTGTGTAACTACACAGAACATCAGTCATTAAATATGTATTCTGATATATGTTCTTCACAGAAAATGAGCCAAAGTCAGTGAGTCTCAGTTTGAAAAATGTATTAATTGTATCATTTTGTTTTTAATAAAAAATGAAAACGGGTCCCACAGACCCGAACACCACCGAAGGGTTGAGCACTTTTCTTGGGAGATTGAAGGCTTTCATTAATGAAGTGATTTTTGGTGGGTCACATGGAAACTTTTGGTGGACCAGGTGTGGTTTGCAGGCCACATATTAAGGAGACCTCGAGTAGAATGTGTTTGATCTCCATTTTCTGCAATAATTTGTGTTTTCGCAATCCAATTATGTTGAATGTCGGTCCAAGATTAGCAAAAAACAAGTGTAGGATTTAATTGATTTTCATGTAAGATCTTCAATAATCTCTGATACAAGCGGTCCTGCAGCACATCTATTTGTGCAAAGCTACAGCCAGTAAACATCTACTGTATATGTCCTCCAATAAGCACACAAGGTCTGTATTTTCTTTTACTTCAATTAAGTCATTTAGAAAAGGTAAACGTGGTAGGCTGGAGGCTGCCTATCACGTTCTGGTCGCATGTTTGCTCCAGGTCACACTGAGGGTGGCCGTATAAACAACTTTGTCACCGTTACAAATATGCGCCACACTGTGAACCCACACCAAACAATAGGGGGGGGGGGGTTGGGGTGGCGGGGGTTTATATTGTAGCCCGGAAGAGAAGGGCTGCATGGGATTATGGGTATTTGTTCTGTTGTGTTTATGTTGTGTTACGGTGCGGATGTTGTCCCAAAATGTGTTTGTCATTCTTATTTGGTGTGGGTTCACAGTGTGGCGCATATTTGTAACCGTGTTAAAGGTGTTTATACGGCCACCGTCAGTGTGACCTATACGGCTGTTGATCAACTATGTCTTGCAGTCGCCAATTGTGTCCGCAGAAGTCAAATACAACATGTGGCTGGGCTGGAACGCTGTTGGCACAGGTTTTAGAGGACGTAAAAGACAGCGCCTCCACTGTGCCCCTTCAATAATTTTGTCTGGGTGAAATTTGGGAGAATGATTACCCCTGGAGGGACACTGAAAATTGGTAGTCTTCCAGAAAAATCGAGGGTATACAAGTATGACGCTGTAAAGCACCATTCAAATAAAACTTGCGGGCTGCACCATCAATAAAGTTTCATATTAAGGTGCGGGCCGTAAAATAACGTCTCGCAGGCAGCAATTGGCCCGCCGGCCGCGTGTTTGAGACCCCTGGTCCTAATGTTATTGTGACCATTAGGATATTTTCTAATATGGTTAGCATGTTGGCCTCAAATGGTGATTGAGGATTTAAATCTTTATGTGGAGTTTGCACGCGTGGGTTTTTGTCCTGGTATCCTCCTGCTTCCTCCCACATGTTATTTTGAGAAAGTTGTTCATAGGTTTGAATGCTTATTTATTTTTGATCTCTTTTGTCTGACTTATTTGCCCAAAAATGCCCAGTGTATGCAAAACAAGAATGTCCTGTGCAGAGGACGCTGGTTGCCATCACGATAAGTTGTGTTTGCCCTCTGATTGACAACTGCCAATGTGCCCTTGACAAAAAACAAATAGGGCTCCTATTTCTGAAGCTGAGACTTTCTCTTTATCCTTGCTTCCTTCTCTCTCATCCACATCCCCAACTCCCAATCACAATTCCTTCTACTTGCAGCCCTCTGTCCCCTATTTATTTTTAACCCGCAGCAGTGCCTCATGCATGACGCAGATGAACACGCAATGCGAAGACACAAGAAAGATAGACAGAGGTGTGTATTGGAGGGAGGAAATAACGCTTACATGCAGACACACACCTGTGTCGTCCTAAGGTTTTGAGAAAGTTGTCACCTGTCAAAAAGCAATGAAACACCTGCCAGCAACTGTTTTCTCATACTGTGAATAGACTATGTAAAAAAAAACAACAGTTAAAGTACAATGGCATCATCTCTTCCTCCTGTTGCCTTCCCATCCATCATGCCGGCCGCTCACGCCTACTCGCTTATATGAGCACAGAGACGAGGCGGCGCGCATCAATCTTACATCACTCATCAGTCAGTCTCAGACTTGTTTCGGAGATGCGGTGAATGAGCATGACCAATGTTTGACGCACACCAACTGTCACGTTTGAAGAATGCAAACGAGTGTGGGAAAGAATCACACATTGCAACACACATTCTTTATCAAACATACTATTAACAAAGCTAAGCAATACTTGCACTGCCATATTTAAACATAAATTAATGCTTATTGTGTTATATATATGTATTGTTCTGAAGGTTTGCATGTTCGTATAATTGTTCCTTTAAGTTCTCCATTTCGGAGATAATTTCTGTTATGGGATTATTATTATTATTATTATTGTTATTATTATTATTATTATTATTATTTATTTGTATTTACTACCTTTCGTATGGGAAAGCCGAAATGTGCATATTTGAGTTTGTTACCTTTGCTATGGTTTTGGTTGCCATTTCCGTTTCCGCCAGCTGGTAGAAAAAATGGTTTAAAAGGGTTCCGGCACGAGCAGTGCAGCACAGCGTCGGTAGTATATGGATGAAAGTTTACCACAACTGCAGATTGGAGAAAGAAACCACAGTAGGAGTATTATTAGTTCAGAGTGATAAGTGACCGTGTATCATTTACACTCATTTAGGTTTAGGACGTTTGGGCGCTTCACGTTGCCAGCATACGTGAAGTGCATGTTAACGGCTAGTAAGCTAACCGCAGCTAGCACATGTATTTGTGTGCTGCACCGTGACTTAAAGAACGGCAAGTTAGTCACGTTTACCTTATTTGTTTATATAAATCCTCTCCCGTTGACTGTATAATTTGGAGAGCGAGTGTGGGACAGTATAGCAAGGTAGTTGCGTGATATTGTTGCTACATCGCTGTGAGGGACGTGGACACGCGAAGTTGGCGTGTCCATTGCACGCGCTTACGGACCAGTCGACAGAGAGGTGACCCAGGACGAGGCTGGTTCTCCTTTCATTCCAGACTGGACTTCCTGAGGCGTGCTTTCACCCCACATATCTACTCCACAACGGGTGGTGTCCCCCCTCTCCAACGCCCCCTTTGCATAGCAGCAACTCACTACCCCACCCCGAAGTGCACCACCGATTCATCGGGACCGCAACAGACAATCTTCTGGCCCAGCCAAGGGGCCCAAGTTGGACTGTGTGTGTGTGTTGTGTGATTGGATTAGTGTGAATTGTTCTATTGGGGAGGTAGCGTGTGAGTGGGGAAGAGGGTATGATTGTAATTAAGTCTGATTATTGTATGTTTATTTTGGGTGTATAGTAAATTGTTAAACTTTATAAGCCGTCTCCTCTCATTCTCTCTCTTAGATTAGATTCTTAAATAAATATTAAATAATTGGAGTCATCCCCCCTAAGGTGAAATATACAGTCCTTTATAGGCTCCCGTACATTTCGGTCTTTCGAGCCTGATATAATCAGTTAGGATGTCCAAATCCAAAATCGAGTGAGAGCCTTAAGCCCCTCCCCAGAACCACCAGCACGCCATGTTAGAGAGCGTAGGTTACCCACCAGACTACAGGACTATCACTTGACTACCCCAGACGAGACTGACAGCCTTAATAGTTTAGAGAGTAAAGTACCCCAAGTGGCAGGGGGAATTATTGCAACACCCGACTTAAGCATGACTACACAGCCCAGTATTCACCCCTTCTCCTCACTACCAAGGGATCAAGAGGATCCACCCGGAGGTGGCAACCAACAGAACGGTAAGGAAATAATTCCACCTGATGCCGCCACCCCACTAGACAGGACCGACCCACAAACCTTCCATCCGGGTGAGTTTTGAGCTCTCATCCTCAAGACAAGCCCCCCAAAGTAAAGTCTCGCCCGTCTTCTGGCCGGCACAGCAGCGCCCATAGCAGCCGTACAGGTAGTCACCGTAGCAGCCACTCAGGGCGCTCAAGCAATAACAGTCGACTCTCTGAAAAGTGAATCCAGCAGTTGATTGACAACCAGGAGAACCTGCGCCAGGACGCCTTCGCCACAGAGCAACGCAAAGAGCAACAAGAACAGAAGCTACGCGAAGAGGCCCATACTCAAGAGGAGCGCCTGCATGAAGACGCCCGCGCTGACAAGGAGCGCCTGGACAGGCAAACCCAGGCTACTACAGAGGCCTTAGAGAAGGCTGCCGTCCAGAGCCTGGAGCTCACGAAGCTAGCTTTATCCCGCCAACCAGAGCTCTTACCCACAACAAGGTCTGGCTCGCCAGAGGAACGAGAGAGGAGCATGGAGAGGTCTCAAGCCCTGGACCCGGAAACCCAGAGCGCACACGAGGAGGAAATGGAGCCTGATGAACGCTTCGACTCCCTTCTGGATTATAGGGTGCAGTATCCACACGCCCCTCCCCCTCCTCACCATCGCAACCAGCCCGCCGTCATACTGGACCATATGACCCGCTTCCTCTCCACTCGCCTGGCTCCATAGTTCCCTTTTTTGCCCACGATAGCAGGGAGAACTACAGGGAGATGCGGCTGAGCCTGGAGTACCTGCTAGGAGAACTGCAGTACCACAATGAGCAGCAAAAGTGGCTCACTCTCCATATCCATTGTAAGCTACCAATAGCGAATAGACTTTGCTACTTCCACGCCAAGTCCCTCACGCCCTACACGGACAGCATCACAGACCTCAATCATCGCTGGGGATGTGCATGGGACCACATCCTTGACGAGGTTGAAGCCCTCGGGGAGTTACCCAAGATCAGGACCGACGTAGCCCTGGATGACTACGCCTTTCGCGTCCGCTCCCTGGTCACAATGCTGAAGCTACAGGGACAGACTGGAGCCAGGGAACTAAATACAGGTTCCACCGTCGAGCGCTTCATAAGGAAGCTGCCCCAACACCGAGAGGAGAGGTTCCAGCGGCGCCACGACCAGCTTCATCTCGACCAGCCAGCAGCCAGTTTAGAGGAGCTATCTGACTTTCTCAGAAGTGAGGTTAAGCCTATCCGTCTCCCCAAGAAAGCTGAGCCGAAGTACAGCGGACACGAACGGACTGGTCGAGCACCCAAGTGGAAGGAAGGGTCAGTCCGGGTGATGACGAGGAACCCAGGAGCTGACACAAAGGAGAAGACGTACACCCCTCACGGTGAGCTGGGCGGCCACAAGCAAAATGATAAAAGGTTGCAACCACCTTGCCCGCGTTGCACAGGGTCCCACTGGCTCGAACACTGTACAGAGTTTGTGAAGAGGAACACTGAAGAGAGGGGACAGTGGATTAAGGACAACAAACGGTGTTGGAGGAGCGCCCTTGAGCACATGGCCAATCAATGCACCCTGAAGAGGCCTTGTCGTGTTAAGGAATGCGTCAGGATACACCTCACGGTCTTCCACGACATCAACACCAGGAGCGAAAAGTCGGAGACCGAAGAGTCCCCCCCGAGACCCATCAAGCGAGATCCAGGAGGATCATACCTAATACGTAGGCCCAGTCCGTGGAACAAACCCCCAAGTATTACTTAAGATGGTGCCGGTCATCCTACGCCATGACGGGAGGGAGATGTGTACCTACACCATCATTGATGACGGTGCAGAGTGCACCATCCTGATGAAGGAGGCAGCCACCGCCCTCGGGCTCAAGGGTCATCCTCATAAAATGAATATCCTTACCATCCGACCCAAGCCCACCCAGGTCACGGGTGAGATAGGCTCACTGGAGATCATGGCAAAGGGGCAACCAGGAGAGGTGCACCTCCTGCGCGATGTGTTCACTGCGGCTGACGTAAGCCTTTCGACCCATGGCTACCCACTGAAGGCGCTCCAATCAAAGTACCCCCATCTATCAAAGTTGAGTCTAGACCAAGAAGAGAAAGTGGTACCGACCATCCTACTCGGGTCAGATCAAACAAGGCTGACCCTCCCAAGGTACATCCTTCTATGCCCACGTGGCTGTCCCGTCGCCCTGGACACCCCACTTGGTTGGACTCTCCAAGGCCCCATCAACCTAAAGAGTGCTAAGCCTAACCAGACACAAATACACTTCCTTGGAGCCGAACATGACCGTGGGGTCCTCCTAGACAACGTCAAGCAGTTACAGCAACTGGACGTTACTCCATTCAACACTGGAAAGCCTCGTATTCGATCCAAGGAAGATCAGACAGCCATGGTCCTTCCAAAGGAGAAGAGCAAGGACAAGGCAGAGGAAAAAGGTCCCACTCTCATCACCGGCATTCCCAGAGCCAGAGCCGCAGTCGCCGAGGGAGCCGTGGTCGCCATAGGAGCCGCAGCCGCAGTAGAGACCGGTGCAACCGCAGAAGACGCAAAGACAAGGACTGGGACATGAAAACAACCGAGATCCCCACTTCAAGTTGATCCAATCACGCCCAACTCTCTCCTCATGCGGTGGCCAGACACTGCGCTTCCACCCGCTACCTTTGCTTCCACGGATGATGTCAGTGATCATACCTGGAAGAGGTACACCTCAAAGTATCTTCCCAGCATGCAAGGCCGTCGCAAGTGGCACAGAGAGCGCAGTAACTTGGAGGTGGGAACTCCAGTCATGATTGTGGATCCAGCGCTACCCGGAGCGCATTAGCTTTTGGGCAGAGTGAAAACAGTCACTAGCGGAAAGGATGGAAGAGTTTGCTCAGCGATAGTGGACACTGGCCAGAGACCCTACCATGGACCAGTGGCTCGACTCATCAAGCTCCCCCCATACTCTGACCCGACTCCCCCTCAACCCCCCTGACTTGCATACATATATCAAACCTTCATTTATATAACTGATTTCCTTCACATAAATCAAGGGGCATCTGTTCTGAAGGTTTGCATGTTCGTATAATTGTTTCTTTAAGTTCTCCATTTCGGAGATAATTTCTGCTATGGGATTATTGTTATTATTATTTATTTATATTTACTACGTTTCTTATGGGAAAGCCAAAATGTGTATATTTGAGTTGTTTACCGTTGCTATGGTTCTGGTTGACACGTTTCCGCCAGCTGGTAGAAAAAATGGTTTAAAAGAGTTCCGGCATGAGCAGTGCAGCACAGCATCGGTAGTATATGGATGGAAGTTTACCACGACTGCAGATTGGAGAAAGAAACCACAGTAAGAGTATTATTAGTTCAGAGTAATAAGTGACCGTGTATCATTCGTTTAGGACGTTTGGGCGCTTCACGTTGCCAGCATAAGTGAAGGCTAGTAAGCTAACCGCAGCTAGCACATGTTTTTGTGTGCTGCACCGTGACTTAAAGAACGGCAAGTTAGTCACGTTTACCTTATTTGTTTATATAAATCCTCTCCCGTTGACTGCATAATTTGGAGAGCGAGTGTGGGACCGTATAGCAAGGTAGCTGCGTGATATTGTTGCTACATCGCTGCGAGGGACATGGACACGCGAAGTTGGCGTGTCCATTGCACGCGCTTACGGACCAGTCGACAGAGAGGTGACCCAGGACGAGGCTTGTTCTCCTATCACTCCAGACTGGACTTCCTGAGGCGTGCTTTCCCCCCCTCATCTCTACTCCACAACGGGAGGTGTCCCTCCTCTCCAACGCCCCCTTTGCATAGGAGCAACTCACTACCCTACCGCGGAGTGCACCACCGATTCATTAGGACCGCAACGGACAATCTTCTGGCCCAGCCAAGGTGCCCAGGTTGGACTGTGTGTGTGTGTTGTGTGATTGGATTAGTGTGAATTGTTCTATTGGGGAGGTAGCGTGTGAGTGAGGAAGAGGGTATCATTGTAATTAAGTCTGATTATTGTATGTTTATTTTGGGTGTATAGTAAATTGTTGAACTTTATAAGCCGTGTCCTTTCACTCTCTCTCTTGGATTAGATTCTTAAATAAATATTAAATAATTGGAGTCATCCCGCCTAAGGTGAAATATACAGTCCTTTATAGGCCCCCGTACATGTATAAATATATATATATATATATATATATATATATATATATATATATATATATATATATATATATATATATATATATATATATATATATATACATATATATATATATATATATATATATATATATATATATATATATATATATATATATATATATATATATATGTATATACTGTTCATGTATATATAAAAAAAACAGTGAAGTTGGCACGTTGCGTAATTCGTAAATAAAAACAGAATACAATGATTTGCAAATACTTTTCAACTAATATTCAATTGAATAGACTGCAAAGACAAGATATTTAATGTGTAAACTGACAAACTTTTATTTATTTTTTTTGCAAATAATCATTAACTTAGAATTTAATGGCAGCAACACATTGCCAAAAATTAGGAACAGGGGCATTTTTACTACTGTATTACATGGCATTTCCTTTGAACAAAACTCAATAAAATTTTGGGAACTGAGGAGACCAAGTTTTGAAGCTTTTCAGGTGGAATTCTTTCCCATTCTTTCTTGATGTACAGTTTGAGTTATTCAACAGTCCAGGGTCTCCGTTGACGTATTGTATGTTTCATTTTCAATGGGAGACAAGTCTGGACTCAAGGCAGGCCAGTCTAGTACCCGCACTTTTTTACTATGAAGCCACGCTGTTGTAACAAGTGGCTTGGCATTGTGTTGCTGAAATAGGCAGGGGCGTCCATGATAACGTTGCTTTGATGGCAAGACCTGTATGTACCTTTCAGCATTAATGGTGCCTTCACAGGTGTGCAATTTACCCATGCCTTGGGCACTAATAAATGATAAATGGGTTGTACTTGTATAGCGCTTTTCTACCTTCAAGGTACTCAAAGCGCTTTGACACTACTTCCACATTTACCCATTCACACACACATTCACACACTGATGGAGGGAGCTGCCATGCAAGGCGCCAACCAGCACCCATCAGGAGCAAGGGTGAAGTGTCTTGCTCAGGACACAACGGACGTGACGAGGTTGGTACTAGGTGGGAATTGAACCAGGGACGCTCGGGTTGCGCACGGCCACTCTCCCCACTGCGCCACGCCGTCCCCATACACCCCCATACCATCACAGATAGTGAATTTTCAACTTTGATGTATAACAATTTGGATGGTTCTTTTCCTCTTTGTTCCGGAGGACACAACGTCCACAGTTTCCTAAAACAATTTGAAATGTGGACTCATCAAAGCACAGAACAGTTTTACACTTTGCAATATCCATCTTGGATGAATTTGGGCCCAGCGAAGCCGGCGGCGTGTCTGGGTGTTGTCGATAAATGGTTTTCCCATGGCATAGTAGAGTGTTAACTTGCACTAACTGTAGTTATTGACAGTGGTTTTTTGAAGTGTTCCTGAGCCCACACTGATGTCGGTTTTTGACGCAGTACCGCTTGAGGGATCACGGGTTTTCGGCCTTGCTGCTAGCGTGCAGTGATTCTTCCAATTCTCTGACCCTTTTGATGATATTACAGACCATAGATGGGTAAAATTCCTAAATTCCTTGCAATACCTTATTGAGAAATGTTGTTTTTAAACCATTCGACAATTTGCTCACGCATTTGTTCACAAAATGGTGACCCTCGTCCCATCCTTGTTTGTGAATGACTGAACATTTCATGGAAGCTGCTTTTATACCCAATCATGGCACCCACCTGTTCCC
>NW_026907349.1:20000-27910 GCF_033978795.1 Nerophis ophidion | reverse complement strand
GTTAAGAAACATGGAAAAAGTCCCTCTATTTGATGGAAGTCAGCAACAAAAAGCTGGATTTTTTCTAAGTGTCAAGGAGGGTGTCGCTTCCAGAAGGCCCACCCGCCTTGGATCACCACCCGGTTAAGAAAAAAGAAAAAAGTCCCTCTACTTAATGGAAGTCAGCAACAAAAAGCTGGATTTTTTCTAAGTGTGAAGGAGGGTGTCGCTTCCAGAAGGCCCACCTGCCTTGGATCGACACCCGGTTAAGAAACATGGAAAAAGTCCCTCTATTTGATGGAAGTCAGCAACAAAAAGCTGGATTTTTTCTAAGTGTCAAGGAGGGTGTCGCTTCCAGAAGGCCCACCCGCCTTGGATCACCACCCGGTTAAGAAAAAAGAAAAAAGTCCCTCTACTTAATGGAAGTCAGCAACAAAAAGCTGGATTTTTTCTAAGTGTGAAGGAGGGTGTCGCTTCCAGAAGGCCCACCTGCCTTGGATCGACACCCGGTTAAGAAACATGGAAAAAGTCCCTCTATTTGATGGAAGTCAGCAACAAAAAGCTGGATTTTTTCTAAGTGTCAAGGAGGGTGTCGCTTCCAGAAGGCCCACCCGCCTTGGATCACCACCCGGTTAAGAAAAAAGAAAAAAGTCCCTCTACTTAATGGAAGTCAGCAACAAAAAGCTGGATTTTTTCTAAGTGTGAAGGAGGGTGTCGCTTCCAGAAGGCCCACCTGCCTTGGATCGACACCCGGTTAAGAAACATGGAAAAAGTCCCTCTATTGAATGGAAGTCAGCACAAAAAAGCTGAAAATATGACAGAGTGTGAAGGAGAGGGTCGCTTCCAGAAGGCCCACCTGCCTTGGATCGACACCCGGTTAAGAAACATGGAAAAAGTCCCTCTATTTGATGGAAGTCAGCAACAAAAAGCTGGATTTTTTCTAAGTGTCAAGGAGGGTGTCGCTTCCAGAAGGCCCACCTGCCTTGGATCGACACCCGGTTAAGAAACATGGAAAAAGTCCCTCTATTTGATGGAAGTCAGCAACAAAAAGCTGGATTTTTTCTAAGTGTCAAGGAGGGTGTCGCTTCCAGAAGGCCCACCTGCCTTGGATCGACACCCGGTTAAGAAACATGGAAAAAGTCCCTCTATTTGATGGAAGTCAGCAACAAAAAGCTGGATTTTTTCTAAGTGTCAAGGAGGGTGTCGCTTCCAGAAGGCCCACCTGCCTTGGATCGACACCCGGTTAAGAAACATGGAAAAAGTCCCTCTATTTGATGGAAGTCAGCAACAAAAAGCTGGATTTTTTCTAAGTGTCAAGGAGGGTGTCGCTTCCAGAAGGCCCACCTGCCTTGGATCGACACCCGGTTAAGAAACATGGAAAAAGTCCCTCTATTTGATGGAAGTCAGCAACAAAAAGCTGGATTTTTTCTAAGTGTAAAAGTTGGGATTTTTTCTAAGTGTCAACTTTTGGTGTACCAACCCTTCCAAAATAAAGTCGGGATTTTTTCTAAGTGTCAACTTTTGGTGTACCAACCCTTCCAAAATAAAGTCGGGATTTTTTCTAAGTGTCAACTTTTGGTGTACCAACACTTCCAAAATAAAGTGGGGATTTTTTCTAAGTGTCAACTTATATAGTCGGGATTTTTTCTAAGTGTCAACTTATATAGTCGGGATTTTTTCCAAGTGTCAATTTATAAAGTGGGGATTCTTTTCCAAGTGTCAACCTGTAAAGTGGGGATTTTTTTTCCAAGTGTCCACTTTTGGTTCACCATGCCTTCCAGAGTCAAAGAAGCCCCCGAGTGAGACCCAAAAAACCGGACCGAGTGATGTCATTTGGGGTCCTATTTTCAGTCATTTTGTGGGATTTCGGTGACGCCGAGGAGGGAAGCAGGTGTCAAGGGACAGGGGGGTGCCTGTCCCTTTAAGAAGGCCGGCTTGCCGTGGATCTACACCCGGGTAGGGAATTCAAAACAGGTCCCTCTATTTGCTGGAAGTCAGCACGAAAAAGCTGGAAATATGACAGGGGGAAAAAAAAAAGAAGAAGCTGCAATGATGGCAGAGTGTCCATGTGCCTGTCCCTTTAAGAAGGCCGGCTTGCCGTGGATCTCCACCCGGGTGGGGAATTCCAAATAGGTCCCTCTATTTGCTGGAAGTGCCCCCCCAAAAAGCTGTCCATTTCCCCAAGTTTTTAAGGAGGGAAAAGCCACTTTAAGCCTAAAAAGGAAAGCGGGGATTTGGAGCCCTCCGGTGGACTTCCGCCGCCGCTGCACCCTTAGAAGAAAAAGCTGCACTTATGGCAGAGTGTCCATGTGCCTGTGCCTTTAGGAAGGCCGGCTTGCCGTGGTTCTGCACCAGGGTAGGGAATTCAAAATAGGTCCCTCTATCTGCTGGAAGTCAGCACAAAAAAAAGCTGGAAATATGACAGAGTGTCAACTTTTAGTGTAATAGACCTGCGAAAGTCAAAGTCGGGATTTTTTCTAAGTGTCCACTTTTGGTGTACCAACCTTTCCAAAATAAAGTGGGGATTTTTTCTAAGTGTCCACTTTTGGTGTACCAACCTTTCCAAAATAAAGTGGGGATTTTTTCTAAGTGTCAACTTATAAAGTCGGGATTTTTTCTAAGTGTCAACTTATAAAGTGGGGATTTTTTCTAAGTGTCAACTTATAAAGTCGGGATTTTTTCCAAGTGTCAACTTATAAAGTGGGGATTTTTTCCAAGTGTCAACTTATATAGTCGGGATTTTTTTTCAAAGTGTCAACTTGTAAAGTGGGGATTTTTTCCAAGTGTCTACTTTTGGTTCACCATGCCTTCCAGAGTCAAAGAAGCCCCCGAGTGAGACCCAAAGAACCGGACCGAGTGATGTCATTTGGGGTCCTATTTTCAGTCATTTTGTGGGATTTCGGTGACGCCGAGGAGGGAAGCAGGTGTCAAGGGACAGGGGGGTGCCTGTCCCTTTAAGAAGGCCGGCTTGCCGTGGATCTACACCCGGGTAGGGAATTCAAAACAGGTCCCTCTATTTGCTGGAAGTCAGCACGAAAAAAAGCTGGAAATATGACAGAGTGCCCCAAAAAAAAAAAGAAGCTGCAATGATGGCAGAGTGTCCATGTTGCTGTCCCTTTAGGAAGGCCGGCTCGCCGTGGATCTCCACCCGGGTGGGGAATTCCAAATAGGTCCCTCCATTTGCTGGAAGTGCCCCCCCAAAAAGCTGTCCATTTCCCCAAGTTTTTAAGGGAAACAAAAACCAGGGTTGGGGTTGGATGCATCACACTGTAAGTCTCGGCTGCAGCCAGAAGCAAGTATTAAAAAGATAGACATCAACCATCATTTAAAAAGGGGAAAACAAATCCATTCATCAATAAATCATATCCAAATTTAAAAAAAGAGGCAGCTCAAAAGAGAGGGTGTGTGTCCAGCAGAAAATAGGCATGATAAACAAAGAGGGCTGGGGTTTGGAGGAGGGCAAAATGTCCCGCAGCCGGCCGCCCGAGTTCCGGGATGCCCAGCACGTCCATAACGCACCCCGCAAAGTCAAACTGGAAGTGGAGGGGAAAAAAGCTGGGAAAGAAGTTAAATGTCCTCAAAGTGTTCCAAAATCAGTCCCACAAGTCCCGCAGCTGGCCACCCGAGTCCAGGGAAGCCCGGCACCTCCGTAACAAGGCCCGCAAAGTCACACTGCAAGTGGGGGAGAAAAGCTGGCATAGTAGCCAAAAGTCCTCAAAGTGTTCAAAAATCAGTCCCCCACCAGCCCCGCAGCTGGCCACCCGAGTCCAGGGACGCCCGGCACAGCCGTAACGCACCCCGCAAAGTCAAACTGCAAGTGGGGGAGAAAAGCTGGGGGAAAATCCAAAAGTCCTCAAAGTTTTCAAAATCCGCACCCGGGACTGAGTCCAGCAAGTCCCCCCGGTCCCAAAAATGCCATTTTTTTCAAAAAATACCCAAAAAATGCGGGGGCCGGATTTCGGAACCGGCGTACCGCTTTCGGCCCGCGTGCCCTAGATTGGAGACCGATGTCAAAAATGGACGCCGGTCGGGTATTTTTTTCCTTGGGGTCTATAGAGAGTAAATCCGGAGGAAAATTGGCCTTACGAGCAAAGGGAGGGATTTTAGGGGGCATAACGTCCAGCCGCCTGCCTCCCGGGTCCCGGGGAAGAGAAAGTCCAGAAAACTCATAAAATCATGCCCAGCATGGAGATCCACAAGTCCCGCCGCAGGCCCGAGGCTTCCCGGGTCCCGGGAATGACCAAAAGACACCCAGGAGTGGACCATCGAAAGTGGGAGGGAAATGGAGGGAAAGTCGGGAAAAAGGTCCAAAATGGGTTGAAAATCATATGATCCCACCCAGGGTAGAGTTCCACAAGTCCCGCAGCGAGCTGCACGAGCCGCAGGAACACCGGGAATGACCAAAAGGCACCCAGAAGTGAACCAGCGAAAGTGGGGGAAAAATGGAGGAAAAGGAGGAAAAAGTACCAAATTGTTTAAAAATCCTACCCAGGATGGAGTTCCACAAGTCCCGCAGCGAGCTGCACGAGCCGCAGGAACACCGGGAATGACCAAAAGGCACCCAGAAGTGAACCAGCGAAAGTGGGGGAAAAATGGAGGAAAAGGAGGAAAAAGTACCAAATTGTTTAAAAATCCTACCCAGGATGGAGTTCCACAAGTCCCGCAGCGAGCTGCACGAGCCGCAGGAACACCGGGAATGACCAAAAGGCACCCAGAAGTGAACCAGCGAAAGTGGGGGAAAAATGGAGGAAAAGGAGGAAAAAGTACCAAATTGTTTAAAAATCCTACCCAGGATGGAGTTCCACGAGTCCCGCAGCGAGCTGCACGAGCCGCAGGAACACCGGGAATGACCAAAAGGCACCCAGAAGTGAACCAGCGAAAGTGGGGGAAAAATGGAGGAAAAGGAGGAAAAAGTACCAAATTGTTTAAAAATCCTACCCAGGATGGAGTTCCACGAGTCCCGCAGCGAGCTGCACGAGCCGCAGGAACACCGGGAATGACCAAAAGGCACCCAGAAGTGAACCATCAAAAGTGGGGGACAATTTGAGAAAAAGTTGGAAAAAGGTCCGAAATTGATTAAAAATCCTACCCAGGATGGAGTTCCAGAAGCCCCGCAGCGAGCTGCGCGAGCCGCAGGAACACCGGGAATGACCAAAAGGCACCCAGAAGTGAACCATCAAAAGTGGGGGACAATTTGAGAAAAAGTTGGAAAAAGGTCCGAAATTGATTAAAAATCCTACCCAGGATGGAGTTCCAGAAGCCCCGCAGCGAGCTGCACGAGCCGCAGGAACACCGGGAATGACCAAAAGGCACCCAGAAGTGAACCATCAAAAGTGGGGGACAATTTGAGAAAAAGTTGGAAAAAGGTCCGAAATTGATTAAAAATCCTACCCAGGATGGAGTTCCAGAAGCCCCGCAGCGAGCTGCGCGAGCCGCAGGAACACCGGGAATGACCAAAAGGCACCCAGAAGTGAACCATCAAAAGTGGGGGACAATTTGAGAAAAAGTTGGAAAAAGGTCCGAAATTGATTAAAAATCCTACCCAGGATGGAGTTCCAGAAGCCCCGCAGCGAGCTGCACGAGCCGCAGGAACACCGGGAATGACCAAAAGGCACCCAGAAGTGAACCATCAAAAGTGGGGGACAATTTGAGAAAAAGTTGGAAAAAGGTCCGAAATTGATTAAAAATCCTACCCAGGATGGAGTTCCAGAAGCCCCGCAGCGAGCTGCGCGAGCCGCAGGAACACCGGGAATGACCAAAAGGCACCCAGAAGTGAACCATCAAAAGTGGGGGACAATTTGAGAAAAAGTTGGAAAAAGGTCCGAAATTGATTAAAAATCCTACCCAGGATGGAGTTCCACAAGTCCCGCAGCGAGCTGCACGAGCCGCAGGAACACCGGGAATGACCAAAAGGCACCCAGAAGTGAACCATCAAAAGTGGGGGACAATTTGAGAAAAAGTTGGAAAAAGGTCCGAAATTGATTAAAAATCCTACCCAGGATGGAGTTCCAGAAGCCCCGCAGCGAGCTGCGCGAGCCGCAGGAACACCGGGAATGACCAAAAGGCACCCAGAAGTGAACCATCAAAAGTGGGGGACAATTTGAGAAAAAGTTGGAAAAAGGTCCGAAATTGATTAAAAATCCTACCCAGGATGGAGTTCCAGAAGCCCCGCAGCGAGCTGCGCGAGCCGCAGGAACACCGGGAATGACCAAAAGGCACCCAGAAGTGAACCATCAAAAGTGGGGGACAATTTGAGAAAAAGTTGGAAAAAGGTCCGAAATTGTTTAAAAATCCTACCCAGGATGGAGTTCCAGAAGTCCCGCAGCGAGCTGCGCGAGCTCCGGGACCCCCGGGAATGACCAAAAGATACCCAGGAGTGAACCAGCGAAAGTGGGGGACAATTTGAGAAAAAGTTGGAAAAAGGTCCGAAATTGTTTAAAAATCCTACCCAGGATGGAGTTCCAGAAGTCCCGCAGCGAGCTGCGCGAGCTCCGGGACCCCCGGGAATGACCAAAAGATACCCAGGAGTGAACCAGCGAAAGTGGGGGACAATTTGAGAAAAAGTTGGAAAAAGGTCCGAAATTGTTTAAAAATCCTACCCAGGATGGAGTTCCAGAAGTCCCGCAGCGAGCTGCGCGAGCTCCGGGGCCCCCGGGAATGACCAAAAGATACCCAGGAGTGAACCAGCCCAAGTGGGGGACAAATGGAAGAAAAGCCGGGCCAAGTCCAAAAAAGTTGGATTTTTTGCCAAAGTGTCAACATGCGTGATTTTGTCAGAGTGTCCACTTTTGGGATTTTTTCAAAGTCCAACAACGAGAGAGGCCTGGCCTCCAGCCTGTCTAGCCTCTTCCATGAGACACTTAGAAAAAATCCCGTGCAAAAAAAGTGGATTTTTTCTAAGTCCAACAACGAGAGAGGCCTAACTTCCAGCCTCCTTAGCCTCTTTCTTCCGTGGAGCAAAAGTTGGATTTTTTGCCTAAGTGTCAACATGCGTGATTTTGTCAGAGTGTCCACTTTTGGGATTTTTTCTAAGTCCAACAACGAGAGAGGCCTGGCCTCCAGCCTGTTTAGCCTCTTCCATGTGACACTTAGAAAAAATCCCAGCCAAAAAAAGTGGATTTTTTCTAAGTCCAACAACGAGAGAGGCCTAACTTCCAGCCTCCTTAGCCTCTTTCGTTCACATACTTAGAAAAAAATCCCAGCGCCAAGCCCAATGCATTTCAATGGGATTTATTTTTCGAGCCGGATTTTTTCTAAGTCCAACAACGAGAGAGGCTTGAGTTCTAGCCTACTTTAAGCCTCTTTCGATTTTCCCTGTTTTTACCAGGTCTACCAAAACACCCCCATCACGTTAGTAGGTGCGCCAGGCTTAGACAGGCCGAATTGGCAGGAAATGTGTCCGAGTCAAAGTGAGCTATTTTGGGACTCAAAAGTTGGATTTTCCCCCTCTTTTCGATGGTTCTTTTTTCGAATGGTTCTTCCAGGCTCTGAGGACAGGGGCTCACGCGGACATGCGTGGCCGCCTAGGGGGCGCTATCTCGGACACATTTAGGGACATGGACACCCTGGAAGAACAAACATAAAAATTTTTTCGACCTGATTTCAGACCAGCCTCTTTCTTAAGGACTTCCAGGACTCGAGCGACAGGGGCTCGGTCCTGAGTGCGCGCCCGGCCAGGGGGCGCTATCCCGGACACATTTCGGGACATTTAAACCATGGATGGACAAACATAAAAATTTTTTCGACCTGATTTCAGACCAGCCTCTTTCTTAAGGACTTCCAGGACTCGAGCGACAGGGGCTCGGTCCTGAGTGCGCGCCCGGCCAGGGGGCGCTATCCCGGACACATTTCGGGACATTTAAACCATGGATGGACAAACATAAAAATTGAAAGACCTGATTCGACCCAGCCTCTCGGGGCTTTTCCCAGGG
>NW_026907349.1:0-7500 GCF_033978795.1 Nerophis ophidion | reverse complement strand
GCAACAAAAAGCTGGAATTTTTCTAAGTGTCAAGGAGGGTGTCGCTTCCAGAAGGCCCACCTGCCTTGGATCACCACCCGGTTAAGAAAAATGAAAAAAGTCCCTCTAGTTAATGGAAGTCAGCAACAAAAAGCTGGATTTTTTCTAAGTGTCAAGGAGGGTGTCGCTTCCAGAAGGCCCACCCGCCTTGGATCACCACCCGGTTAAGAAAAAAGAAAAAAGTCCCTCTACTTAATGGAAGTCAGCAACAAAAAGCTGGAATTTTTCTAAGTGTCAAGGAGGGTGTCGCTTCCAGAAGGCCCACCTGCCTTGGATCACCACCCGGTTAAGAAAAATGAAAAAAGTCCCTCTAGTTAATGGAAGTCAGCAACAAAAAGCTGGATTTTTTCTAAGTGTCAAGGAGGGTGTCGCTTCCAGAAGGCCCACCCGCCTTGGATCACCACCCGGTTAAGAAAAAAGAAAAAAGTCCCTCTAGTTAATGGAAGTCAGCAACAAAAAGCTGGATTTTTTCTAAGTGTCAAGGAGGGTGTCGCTTCCAGAAGGCCCACCTGCCTTGGATCGACACCCGGTTAAGAAACATGGAAAAAGTCCCTCTATTTGATGGAAGTCAGCAACAAAAAGCTGGATTTTTTCTAAGTGTCAAGGAGGGTGTCGCTTCCAGAAGGCCCACCCGCCTTGGATCACCACCCGGTTAAGAAAAAAGAAAAAAGTCCCTCTACTTAATGGAAGTCAGCAACAAAAAGCTGGATTTTTTCTAAGTGTGAAGGAGGGTGTCGCTTCCAGAAGGCCCACCTGCCTTGGATCGACACCCGGTTAAGAAACATGGAAAAAGTCCCTCTATTTGATGGAAGTCAGCAACAAAAAGCTGGATTTTTTCTAAGTGTCAAGGAGGGTGTCGCTTCCAGAAGGCCCACCCGCCTTGGATCACCACCCGGTTAAGAAAAAAGAAAAAAGTCCCTCTACTTAATGGAAGTCAGCAACAAAAAGCTGGATTTTTTCTAAGTGTGAAGGAGGGTGTCGCTTCCAGAAGGCCCACCTGCCTTGGATCGACACCCGGTTAAGAAACATGGAAAAAGTCCCTCTATTGAATGGAAGTCAGCACAAAAAAGCTGAAAATATGACAGAGTGTGAAGGAGAGGGTCGCTTCCAGAAGGCCCACCTGCCTTGGATCGACACCCGGTTAAGAAACATGGAAAAAGTCCCTCTATTTGATGGAAGTCAGCAACAAAAAGCTGGATTTTTTCTAAGTGTCAAGGAGGGTGTCGCTTCCAGAAGGCCCACCTGCCTTGGATCGACACCCGGTTAAGAAACATGGAAAAAGTCCCTCTATTTGATGGAAGTCAGCAACAAAAAGCTGGATTTTTTCTAAGTGTCAAGGAGGGTGTCGCTTCCAGAAGGCCCACCTGCCTTGGATCGACACCCGGTTAAGAAACATGGAAAAAGTCCCTCTATTTGATGGAAGTCAGCAACAAAAAGCTGGATTTTTTCTAAGTGTCAAGGAGGGTGTCGCTTCCAGAAGGCCCACCTGCCTTGGATCGACACCCGGTTAAGAAACATGGAAAAAGTCCCTCTATTTGATGGAAGTCAGCAACAAAAAGCTGGATTTTTTCTAAGTGTAAAAGTTGGGATTTTTTCTAAGTGTCAACTTTTGGTGTACCAACCCTTCCAAAATAAAGTCGGGATTTTTTCTAAGTGTCAACTTTTGGTGTACCAACCCTTCCAAAATAAAGTCGGGATTTTTTCTAAGTGTCAACTTTTGGTGTACCAACACTTCCAAAATAAAGTGGGGATTTTTTCTAAGTGTCAACTTATATAGTCGGGATTTTTTCTAAGTGTCAACTTATATAGTCGGGATTTTTTCCAAGTGTCAATTTATAAAGTGGGGATTCTTTTCCAAGTGTCAACCTGTAAAGTGGGGATTTTTTTTCCAAGTGTCCACTTTTGGTTCACCATGCCTTCCAGAGTCAAAGAAGCCCCCGAGTGAGACCCAAAAAACCGGACCGAGTGATGTCATTTGGGGTCCTATTTTCAGTCATTTTGTGGGATTTCGGTGACGCCGAGGAGGGAAGCAGGTGTCAAGGGACAGGGGGGTGCCTGTCCCTTTAAGAAGGCCGGCTTGCCGTGGATCTACACCCGGGTAGGGAATTCAAAACAGGTCCCTCTATTTGCTGGAAGTCAGCACGAAAAAGCTGGAAATATGACAGGGGGAAAAAAAAAAGAAGAAGCTGCAATGATGGCAGAGTGTCCATGTGCCTGTCCCTTTAAGAAGGCCGGCTTGCCGTGGATCTCCACCCGGGTGGGGAATTCCAAATAGGTCCCTCTATTTGCTGGAAGTGCCCCCCCAAAAAGCTGTCCATTTCCCCAAGTTTTTAAGGAGGGAAAAGCCACTTTAAGCCTAAAAAGGAAAGCGGGGATTTGGAGCCCTCCGGTGGACTTCCGCCGCCGCTGCACCCTTAGAAGAAAAAGCTGCACTTATGGCAGAGTGTCCATGTGCCTGTGCCTTTAGGAAGGCCGGCTTGCCGTGGTTCTGCACCAGGGTAGGGAATTCAAAATAGGTCCCTCTATCTGCTGGAAGTCAGCACAAAAAAAAGCTGGAAATATGACAGAGTGTCAACTTTTAGTGTAATAGACCTGCGAAAGTCAAAGTCGGGATTTTTTCTAAGTGTCCACTTTTGGTGTACCAACCTTTCCAAAATAAAGTGGGGATTTTTTCTAAGTGTCCACTTTTGGTGTACCAACCTTTCCAAAATAAAGTGGGGATTTTTTCTAAGTGTCAACTTATAAAGTCGGGATTTTTTCTAAGTGTCAACTTATAAAGTGGGGATTTTTTCTAAGTGTCAACTTATAAAGTCGGGATTTTTTCCAAGTGTCAACTTATAAAGTGGGGATTTTTTCCAAGTGTCAACTTATATAGTCGGGATTTTTTTTCAAAGTGTCAACTTGTAAAGTGGGGATTTTTTCCAAGTGTCTACTTTTGGTTCACCATGCCTTCCAGAGTCAAAGAAGCCCCCGAGTGAGACCCAAAGAACCGGACCGAGTGATGTCATTTGGGGTCCTATTTTCAGTCATTTTGTGGGATTTCGGTGACGCCGAGGAGGGAAGCAGGTGTCAAGGGACAGGGGGGTGCCTGTCCCTTTAAGAAGGCCGGCTTGCCGTGGATCTACACCCGGGTAGGGAATTCAAAACAGGTCCCTCTATTTGCTGGAAGTCAGCACGAAAAAAAGCTGGAAATATGACAGAGTGCCCCAAAAAAAAAAAGAAGCTGCAATGATGGCAGAGTGTCCATGTTGCTGTCCCTTTAGGAAGGCCGGCTCGCCGTGGATCTCCACCCGGGTGGGGAATTCCAAATAGGTCCCTCCATTTGCTGGAAGTGCCCCCCCAAAAAGCTGTCCATTTCCCCAAGTTTTTAAGGGAAACAAAAACCAGGGTTGGGGTTGGATGCATCACACTGTAAGTCTCGGCTGCAGCCAGAAGCAAGTATTAAAAAGATAGACATCAACCATCATTTAAAAAGGGGAAAACAAATCCATTCATCAATAAATCATATCCAAATTTAAAAAAAGAGGCAGCTCAAAAGAGAGGGTGTGTGTCCAGCAGAAAATAGGCATGATAAACAAAGAGGGCTGGGGTTTGGAGGAGGGCAAAATGTCCCGCAGCCGGCCGCCCGAGTTCCGGG
The DNA here is from genome assembly GCF_033978795.1 of Nerophis ophidion. NCBI lineage: Eukaryota > Metazoa > Chordata > Actinopteri > Syngnathiformes > Syngnathidae > Nerophis > Nerophis ophidion. The sequence continues at coordinate 3,824 of NW_026907349.1, read as the reverse complement.
ATGCCCAGCACGTCCATAACGCACCCCGCAAAGTCAAACTGGAAGTGGAGGGGAAAAAAGCTGGGAAAGAAGTTAAATGTCCTCAAAGTGTTCCAAAATCAGTCCCACAAGTCCCGCAGCTGGCCACCCGAGTCCAGGGAAGCCCGGCACCTCCGTAACAAGGCCCGCAAAGTCACACTGCAAGTGGGGGAGAAAAGCTGGCATAGTAGCCAAAAGTCCTCAAAGTGTTCAAAAATCAGTCCCCCACCAGCCCCGCAGCTGGCCACCCGAGTCCAGGGACGCCCGGCACAGCCGTAACGCACCCCGCAAAGTCAAACTGCAAGTGGGGGAGAAAAGCTGGGGGAAAATCCAAAAGTCCTCAAAGTTTTCAAAATCCGCACCCGGGACTGAGTCCAGCAAGTCCCCCCGGTCCCAAAAATGCCATTTTTTTCAAAAAATACCCAAAAAATGCGGGGGCCGGATTTCGGAACCGGCGTACCGCTTTCGGCCCGCGTGCCCTAGATTGGAGACCGATGTCAAAAATGGACGCCGGTCGGGTATTTTTTTCCTTGGGGTCTATAGAGAGTAAATCCGGAGGAAAATTGGCCTTACGAGCAAAGGGAGGGATTTTAGGGGGCATAACGTCCAGCCGCCTGCCTCCCGGGTCCCGGGGAAGAGAAAGTCCAGAAAACTCATAAAATCATGCCCAGCATGGAGATCCACAAGTCCCGCCGCAGGCCCGAGGCTTCCCGGGTCCCGGGAATGACCAAAAGACACCCAGGAGTGGACCATCGAAAGTGGGAGGGAAATGGAGGGAAAGTCGGGAAAAAGGTCCAAAATGGGTTGAAAATCATATGATCCCACCCAGGGTAGAGTTCCACAAGTCCCGCAGCGAGCTGCACGAGCCGCAGGAACACCGGGAATGACCAAAAGGCACCCAGAAGTGAACCAGCGAAAGTGGGGGAAAAATGGAGGAAAAGGAGGAAAAAGTACCAAATTGTTTAAAAATCCTACCCAGGATGGAGTTCCACAAGTCCCGCAGCGAGCTGCACGAGCCGCAGGAACACCGGGAATGACCAAAAGGCACCCAGAAGTGAACCAGCGAAAGTGGGGGAAAAATGGAGGAAAAGGAGGAAAAAGTACCAAATTGTTTAAAAATCCTACCCAGGATGGAGTTCCACAAGTCCCGCAGCGAGCTGCACGAGCCGCAGGAACACCGGGAATGACCAAAAGGCACCCAGAAGTGAACCAGCGAAAGTGGGGGAAAAATGGAGGAAAAGGAGGAAAAAGTACCAAATTGTTTAAAAATCCTACCCAGGATGGAGTTCCACGAGTCCCGCAGCGAGCTGCACGAGCCGCAGGAACACCGGGAATGACCAAAAGGCACCCAGAAGTGAACCAGCGAAAGTGGGGGAAAAATGGAGGAAAAGGAGGAAAAAGTACCAAATTGTTTAAAAATCCTACCCAGGATGGAGTTCCACGAGTCCCGCAGCGAGCTGCACGAGCCGCAGGAACACCGGGAATGACCAAAAGGCACCCAGAAGTGAACCATCAAAAGTGGGGGACAATTTGAGAAAAAGTTGGAAAAAGGTCCGAAATTGATTAAAAATCCTACCCAGGATGGAGTTCCAGAAGCCCCGCAGCGAGCTGCGCGAGCCGCAGGAACACCGGGAATGACCAAAAGGCACCCAGAAGTGAACCAGCGAAAGTGGGGGAAAAATGGAGGAAAAGGAGGAAAAAGTACCAAATTGTTTAAAAATCCTACCCAGGATGGAGTTCCACAAGTCCCGCAGCGAGCTGCACGAGCCGCAGGAACACCGGGAATGACCAAAAGGCACCCAGAAGTGAACCAGCGAAAGTGGGGGAAAAATGGAGGAAAAGGAGGAAAAAGTGCCAAATTGTTTGAAAATCCTACCCAGGATGGAGTTCCAGAAGTCCCGCAGCGAGCTGCACGAGCCGCAGGAACACCGATAATGAACAAAAGGCACCCAGAAGTGAACCAGCGAAAGTGAGGGAAAAATGGAGGAAAAGGAGGAAAAAGTACCAAATTGTTTAAAAATCCTACCCAGGATGGAGTTCCACAAGTCCCGCAGCGAGCTGCACGAGCCGCAGGAACACCGATAATGAACAAAAGGCACCCAGAAGTGAACCATCAAAAGTGGGGGACAATTTGAGAAAAAGTTGGAAAAAGGTCCGAAATTGATTAAAAATCCTACCCAGGATGGAGTTCCAGAAGCCCCGCAGCGAGCTGCACGAGCCGCAGGAACACCGGGAATGACCAAAAGGCACCCAGAAGTGAACCATCAAAAGTGGGGGACAATTTGAGAAAAAGTTGGAAAAAGGTCCGAAATTGATTAAAAATCCTACCCAGGATGGAGTTCCAGAAGCCCCGCAGCGAGCTGCACGAGCCGCAGGAACACCGGGAATGACCAAAAGGCACCCAGAAGTGAACCATCAAAAGTGGGGGACAATTTGAGAAAAAGTTGGAAAAAGGTCCGAAATTGATTAAAAATCCTACCCAGGATGGAGTTCCAGAAGCCCCGCAGCGAGCTGCGCGAGCCGCAGGAACACCGGGAATGACCAAAAGGCACCCAGAAGTGAACCATCAAAAGTGGGGGACAATTTGAGAAAAAGTTGGAAAAAGGTCCGAAATTGATTAAAAATCCTACCCAGGATGGAGTTCCAGAAGCCCCGCAGCGAGCTGCGCGAGCCGCAGGAACACCGGGAATGACCAAAAGGCACCCAGAAGTGAACCATCAAAAGTGGGGGACAATTTGAGAAAAAGTTGGAAAAAGGTCCGAAATTGTTTAAAAATCCTACCCAGGATGGAGTTCCAGAAGTCCCGCAGCGAGCTGCGCGAGCTCCGGGACCCCCGGGAATGACCAAAAGATACCCAGGAGTGAACCAGCGAAAGTGGGGGACAATTTGAGAAAAAGTTGGAAAAAGGTCCGAAATTGTTTAAAAATCCTACCCAGGATGGAGTTCCAGAAGTCCCGCAGCGAGCTGCGCGAGCTCCGGGACCCCCGGGAATGACCAAAAGATACCCAGGAGTGAACCAGCGAAAGTGGGGGACAATTTGAGAAAAAGTTGGAAAAAGGTCCGAAATTGTTTAAAAATCCTACCCAGGATGGAGTTCCAGAAGTCCCGCAGCGAGCTGCGCGAGCTCCGGGGCCCCCGGGAATGACCAAAAGATACCCAGGAGTGAACCAGCCCAAGTGGGGGACAAATGGAAGAAAAGCCGGGCCAAGTCCAAAAAAGTTGGATTTTTTGCCAAAGTGTCAACATGCGTGATTTTGTCAGAGTGTCCACTTTTGGGATTTTTTCAAAGTCCAACAACGAGAGAGGCCTGGCCTCCAGCCTGTCTAGCCTCTTCCATGAGACACTTAGAAAAAATCCCGTGCAAAAAAAGTGGATTTTTTCTAAGTCCAACAACGAGAGAGGCCTAACTTCCAGCCTCCTTAGCCTCTTTCTTCCGTGGAGCAAAAGTTGGATTTTTTGCCTAAGTGTCAACATGCGTGATTTTGTCAGAGTGTCCACTTTTGGGATTTTTTCTAAGTCCAACAACGAGAGAGGCCTGGCCTCCAGCCTGTTTAGCCTCTTCCATGTGACACTTAGAAAAAATCCCAGCCAAAAAAAGTGGATTTTTTCTAAGTCCAACAACGAGAGAGGCCTAACTTCCAGCCTCCTTAGCCTCTTTCGTTCACATACTTAGAAAAAAATCCCAGCGCCAAGCCCAATGCATTTCAATGGGATTTATTTTTCGAGCCGGATTTTTTCTAAGTCCAACAACGAGAGAGGCTTGAGTTCTAGCCTACTTTAAGCCTCTTTCGATTTTCCCTGTTTTT
>NW_026907348.1:0-28044 GCF_033978795.1 Nerophis ophidion | reverse complement strand
CTTCGACTGCTGGAGAGTTCTGTGCCGTTTTGAGCCGGAGGAGAATATATAGGGAGGTCTGCAGTGGGCGGGGCTCTAGCTCAACACTGCAGCGTCGTTGTTTGACTTCTCCAAATGAATCCTACAGTTGTGATGGGTCTACTCGACGTTCATCACAACGTGGACAACTACACAGGTAAGTATTATGGTGTGTTATGAAAGATGTTTGGCTTCTCCAAATGAATCCTACAGTTGTGATGGGTCTACTCGACGTACAATGTTCATCACAACGTGGACAACCAAACAGCCAAATGAATCCTACAGTTGTGATGGGTCTACTCGACGTACAATGTTCATCACAACGTGGACAACCAGACAGGTAAGTATTATGGTGTGTTATGAAAGCATTAAAATGTTTGCTTTGATGTTTCTCCGACTCCTGTTTATTGTTGTGTCTACAACAAGTTTGTGTGTTAAACTTGTGGCCCCCCAACAACACACACACCACAACAAAGTCCCAGAAGGCCCACGAATGATGGGACGCCACCCAGACGGACTGGAGGCACAGGCTTGGTTAGGATTCGGGTTAGGGTTAGGATTGGGGGAAGGGGAATGCACAGTCCGTCTGCAGCCCGCCCGGGCGACGCCCACACCAACCCCGGAACCCCCCGAAGACCCCGAAAGATGCGCATGCTGCGTCAGACACTCACAGCCAAATTAGTGACGGGCATGACTGGCCCTGCCATCCAGCGACGCGTTTCGGTCTCTTGACCTCTTCAGGCTGGCTTTGCACTGATTGCAGGATGTAAACATCTTTTTAACTGCGAGTCTGTGCCTACTGGGACACTTCTAATTCCCTAGTAGGTGGGGCACTTCTAATCCCCTAGACTTACGGCTACTCTATTTTTCTCTACAGCAGGATGTGTTCCCTTCGACTGCTGGAGAGTTCTGTGCCGTTTTGAGCCGGAGGAGAATATATAGGGAGGTCTGCAGTGGGCGGGGCTCTAGCTCAACACTGCAGCGTCGTTGTTTGACTTCTCCAAATGAATCCTACAGTTGTGATGGGTCTACTCGACGTTCATCACAACGTGGACAACTACACAGGTAAGTATTATGGTGTGTTATGAAAGATGTTTGGCTTCTCCAAATGAATCCTACAGTTGTGATGGGTCTACTCGACGTACAATGTTCATCACAACGTGGACAACCAAACAGCCAAATGAATCCTACAGTTGTGATGGGTCTACTCGACGTACAATGTTCATCACAACGTGGACAACCAGACAGGTAAGTATTATGGTGTGTTATGAAAGCATTAAAATGTTTGCTTTGATGTTTCTCCGACTCCTGTTTATTGTTGTGTCTACAACAAGTTTGTGTGTTAAACTTGTGGCCCCCCAACAACACACACACCACAACAAAGTCCCCAGAAGGCCCACGAATGATGGGACGCCACCCAGACGGACTGGAGGCACAGGCTTGGTTAGGATTCGGGTTAGGGTTAGGATTGGGGGAAGGGGAATGCACAGTCCGTCTGCAGCCCGCCCGGGCGACGCCCACACCAACCCCGGAACCCCCCGAAGACCCCGAAAGATGCGCATGCTGCGTCAGACACTCACAGCCAAATTAGTGACGGGCATGACTGGCCCTGCCATCCAGCGACGCGTTTCGGTCTCTTGACCTCTTCAGGCTGGCTTTGCACTGATTGCAGGATGTAAACATCTTTTTAACTGCGAGTCTGTGCCTACTGGGACACTTCTAATTCCCTAGTAGGTGGGGCACTTCTAATCCCCTAGACTTACGGCTACTCTATTTTTCTCTACAGCAGGATGTGTTCCCTTCGACTGCTGGAGAGTTCTGTGCCGTTTTGAGCCGGAGGAGAATATATAGGGAGGTCTGCAGTGGGCGGGGGCTCTAGCTCAACACTGCAGCGTCGTTGTTTGACTTCTCCAAATGAATCCTACAGTTGTGATGGGTCTACTCGACGTTCATCACAACGTGGACAACTACACAGGTAAGTATTATGGTGTGTTATGAAAGATGTTTGGCTTCTCCAAATGAATCCTACAGTTGTGATGGGTCTACTCGACGTACAATGTTCATCACAACGTGGACAACCAAACAGCCAAATGAATCCTACAGTTGTGATGGGTCTACTCGACGTACAATGTTCATCACAACGTGGACAACCAGACAGGTAAGTATTATGGTGTGTTATGAAAGCATTAAAATGTTTGCTTTGATGTTTCTCCGACTCCTGTTTATTGTTGTGTCTACAACAAGTTTGTGTGTTAAACTTGTGGCCCCCCAACAACACACACACCACAACAAAGTCCCCAGAAGGCCCACGAATGATGGGACGCCACCCAGACGGACTGGAGGCACAGGCTTGGTTAGGATTCGGGTTAGGGTTAGGATTGGGGGAAGGGGAATGCACAGTCCGTCTGCAGCCCGCCCGGGCGACGCCCACACCAACCCCGGAACCCCCCGAAGACCCCGAAAGATGCGCATGCTGCGTCAGACACTCACAGCCAAATTAGTGACGGGCATGACTGGCCCTGCCATCCAGCGACGCGTTTCGGTCTCTTGACCTCTTCAGGCTGGCTTTGCACTGATTGCAGGATGTAAACATCTTTTTAACTGCGAGTCTGTGCCTACTGGGACACTTCTAATTCCCTAGTAGGTGGGGCACTTCTAATCCCCTAGACTTACGGCTACTCTATTTTTCTCTACAGCAGGATGTGTTCCCTTCGACTGCTGGAGAGTTCTGTGCCGTTTTGAGCCGGAGGAGAATATATAGGGAGGTCTGCAGTGGGCGGGGCTCTAGCTCAACACTGCAGCGTCGTTGTTTGACTTCTCCAAATGAATCCTACAGTTGTGATGGGTCTACTCGACGTTCATCACAACGTGGACAACTACACAGGTAAGTATTATGGTGTGTTATGAAAGATGTTTGGCTTCTCCAAATGAATCCTACAGTTGTGATGGGTCTACTCGACGTACAATGTTCATCACAACGTGGACAACCAAACAGCCAAATGAATCCTACAGTTGTGATGGGTCTACTCGACGTACAATGTTCATCACAACGTGGACAACCAGACAGGTAAGTATTATGGTGTGTTATGAAAGCATTAAAATGTTTGCTTTGATGTTTCTCCGACTCCTGTTTATTGTTGTGTCTACAACAAGTTTGTGTGTTAAACTTGTGGCCCCCCAACAACACACACACCACAACAAAGTCCCCAGAAGGCCCACGAATGATGGGACGCCACCCAGACGGACTGGAGGCACAGGCTTGGTTAGGATTCGGGTTAGGGTTAGGATTGGGGGAAGGGGAATGCACAGTCCGTCTGCAGCCCGCCCGGGCGACGCCCACACCAACCCCGGAACCCCCCGAAGACCCCGAAAGATGCGCATGCTGCGTCAGACACTCACAGCCAAATTAGTGACGGGCATGACTGGCCCTGCCATCCAGCGACGCGTTTCGGTCTCTTGACCTCTTCAGGCTGGCTTTGCACTGATTGCAGGATGTAAACATCTTTTTAACTGCGAGTCTGTGCCTACTGGGACACTTCTAATTCCCTAGTAGGTGGGGCACTTCTAATCCCCTAGACTTACGGCTACTCTATTTTTCTCTACAGCAGGATGTGTTCCCTTCGACTGCTGGAGAGTTCTGTGCCGTTTTGAGCCGGAGGAGAATATATAGGGAGGTCTGCAGTGGGCGGGGCTCTAGCTCAACACTGCAGCGTCGTTGTTTGACTTCTCCAAATGAATCCTACAGTTGTGATGGGTCTACTCGACGTTCATCACAACGTGGACAACTACACAGGTAAGTATTATGGTGTGTTATGAAAGATGTTTGGCTTCTCCAAATGAATCCTACAGTTGTGATGGGTCTACTCGACGTACAATGTTCATCACAACGTGGACAACCAAACAGCCAAATGAATCCTACAGTTGTGATGGGTCTACTCGACGTACAATGTTCATCACAACGTGGACAACCAGACAGGTAAGTATTATGGTGTGTTATGAAAGCATTAAAATGTTTGCTTTGATGTTTCTCCGACTCCTGTTTATTGTTGTGTCTACAACAAGTTTGTGTGTTAAACTTGTGGCCCCCCCAACAACACACACACCACAACAAAGTCCCCAGAAGGCCCACGAATGATGGGACGCCACCCAGACGGACTGGAGGCACAGGCTTGGTTAGGATTCGGGTTAGGGTTAGGATTGGGGGAAGGGGAATGCACAGTCCGTCTGCAGCCCGCCCGGGCGACGCCCACACCAACCCCGGAACCCCCCGAAGACCCCGAAAGATGCGCATGCTGCGTCAGACACTCACAGCCAAATTAGTGACGGGCATGACTGGCCCTGCCATCCAGCGACGCGTTTCGGTCTCTTGACCTCTTCAGGCTGGCTTTGCACTGATTGCAGGATGTAAACATCTTTTTAACTGCGAGTCTGTGCCTACTGGGACACTTCTAATTCCCTAGTAGGTGGGGCACTTCTAATCCCTAGACTTACGGCTACTCTATTTTTCTCTACAGCAGGATGTGTTCCCTTCGACTGCTGGAGAGTTCTGTGCCGTTTTGAGCCGGAGGAGAATATATAGGGAGGTCTGCAGTGGGCGGGGCTCTAGCTCAACACTGCAGCGTCGTTGTTTGACTTCTCCAAATGAATCCTACAGTTGTGATGGGTCTACTCGACGTTCATCACAACGTGGACAACTACACAGGTAAGTATTATGGTGTGTTATGAAAGATGTTTGGCTTCTCCAAATGAATCCTACAGTTGTGATGGGTCTACTCGACGTACAATGTTCATCACAACGTGGACAACCAAACAGCCAAATGAATCCTACAGTTGTGATGGGTCTACTCGACGTACAATGTTCATCACAACGTGGACAACCAGACAGGTAAGTATTATGGTGTGTTATGAAAGCATTAAAATGTTTGCTTTGATGTTTCTCCGACTCCTGTTTATTGTTGTGTCTACAACAAGTTTGTGTGTTAAACTTGTGGCCCCCCAACAACACACACACCACAACAAAGTCCCCAGAAGGCCCACGAATGATGGGACGCCACCCAGACGGACTGGAGGCACAGGCTTGGTTAGGATTCGGGTTAGGGTTAGGATTGGGGGAAGGGGAATGCACAGTCCGTCTGCAGCCCGCCCGGGCGACGCCCACACCAACCCCGGAACCCCCCGAAGACCCCGAAAGATGCGCATGCTGCGTCAGACACTCACAGCCAAATTAGTGACGGGCATGACTGGCCCTGCCATCCAGCGACGCGTTTCGGTCTCTTGACCTCTTCAGGCTGGCTTTGCACTGATTGCAGGATGTAAACATCTTTTTAACTGCGAGTCTGTGCCTACTGGGACACTTCTAATTCCCTAGTAGGTGGGGCACTTCTAATCCCCTAGACTTACGGCTACTCTATTTTTCTCTACAGCAGGATGTGTTCCCTTCGACTGCTGGAGAGTTCTGTGCCGTTTTGAGCCGGAGGAGAATATATAGGGAGGTCTGCAGTGGGCGGGGCTCTAGCTCAACACTGCAGCGTCGTTGTTTGACTTCTCCAAATGAATCCTACAGTTGTGATGGGTCTACTCGACGTTCATCACAACGTGGACAACTACACAGGTAAGTATTATGGTGTGTTATGAAAGATGTTTGGCTTCTCCAAATGAATCCTACAGTTGTGATGGGTCTACTCGACGTACAATGTTCATCACAACGTGGACAACCAAACAGCCAAATGAATCCTACAGTTGTGATGGGTCTACTCGACGTACAATGTTCATCACAACGTGGACAACCAGACAGGTAAGTATTATGGTGTGTTATGAAAGCATTAAAATGTTTGCTTTGATGTTTCTCCGACTCCTGTTTATTGTTGTGTCTACAACAAGTTTGTGTGTTAAACTTGTGGCCCCCCAACAACACACACACCACAACAAAGTCCCCAGAAGGCCCACGAATGATGGGACGCCACCCAGACGGACTGGAGGCACAGGCTTGGTTAGGATTCGGGTTAGGGTTAGGATTGGGGGAAGGGGAATGCACAGTCCGTCTGCAGCCCGCCCGGGCGACGCCCACACCAACCCCGGAACCCCCCGAAGACCCCGAAAGATGCGCATGCTGCGTCAGACACTCACAGCCAAATTAGTGACGGGCATGACTGGCCCTGCCATCCAGCGACGCGTTTCGGTCTCTTGACCTCTTCAGGCTGGCTTTGCACTGATTGCAGGATGTAAACATCTTTTTAACTGCGAGTCTGTGCCTACTGGGACACTTCTAATTCCCTAGTAGGTGGGGCACTTCTAATCCCCTAGACTTACGGCTACTCTATTTTTCTCTACAGCAGGATGTGTTCCCTTCGACTGCTGGAGAGTTCTGTGCCGTTTTGAGCCGGAGGAGAATATATAGGGAGGTCTGCAGTGGGCGGGGCTCTAGCTCAACACTGCAGCGTCGTTGTTTGACTTCTCCAAATGAATCCTACAGTTGTGATGGGTCTACTCGACGTTCATCACAACGTGGACAACTACACAGGTAAGTATTATGGTGTGTTATGAAAGATGTTTGGCTTCTCCAAATGAATCCTACAGTTGTGATGGGTCTACTCGACGTACAATGTTCATCACAACGTGGACAACCAAACAGCCAAATGAATCCTACAGTTGTGATGGGTCTACTCGACGTACAATGTTCATCACAACGTGGACAACCAGACAGGTAAGTATTATGGTGTGTTATGAAAGCATTAAAATGTTTGCTTTGATGTTTCTCCGACTCCTGTTTATTGTTGTGTCTACAACAAGTTTGTGTGTTAAACTTGTGGCCCCCCAACAACACACACACCACAACAAAGTCCCCAGAAGGCCCACGAATGATGGGACGCCACCCAGACGGACTGGAGGCACAGGCTTGGTTAGGATTCGGGTTAGGGTTAGGATTGGGGGAAGGGGAATGCACAGTCCGTCTGCAGCCCGCCCGGGCGACGCCCACACCAACCCCGGAACCCCCCGAAGACCCCGAAAGATGCGCATGCTGCGTCAGACACTCACAGCCAAATTAGTGACGGGCATGACTGGCCCTGCCATCCAGCGACGCGTTTCGGTCTCTTGACCTCTTCAGGCTGGCTTTGCACTGATTGCAGGATGTAAACATCTTTTTAACTGCGAGTCTGTGCCTACTGGGACACTTCTAATTCCCTAGTAGGTGGGGCACTTCTAATCCCCTAGACTTACGGCTACTCTATTTTTCTCTACAGCAGGATGTGTTCCCTTCGACTGCTGGAGAGTTCTGTGCCGTTTTGAGCCGGAGGAGAATATATAGGGAGGTCTGCAGTGGGCGGGGCTCTAGCTCAACACTGCAGCGTCGTTGTTTGACTTCTCCAAATGAATCCTACAGTTGTGATGGGTCTACTCGACGTTCATCACAACGTGGACAACTACACAGGTAAGTATTATGGTGTGTTATGAAAGATGTTTGGCTTCTCCAAATGAATCCTACAGTTGTGATGGGTCTACTCGACGTACAATGTTCATCACAACGTGGACAACCAAACAGCCAAATGAATCCTACAGTTGTGATGGGTCTACTCGACGTACAATGTTCATCACAACGTGGACAACCAGACAGGTAAGTATTATGGTGTGTTATGAAAGCATTAAAATGTTTGCTTTGATGTTTCTCCGACTCCTGTTTATTGTTGTGTCTACAACAAGTTTGTGTGTTAAACTTGTGGCCCCCCAACAACACACACACCACAACAAAGTCCCCAGAAGGCCCACGAATGATGGGACGCCACCCAGACGGACTGGAGGCACAGGCTTGGTTAGGATTCGGGTTAGGGTTAGGATTGGGGGAAGGGGAATGCACAGTCCGTCTGCAGCCCGCCCGGGCGACGCCCACACCAACCCCGGAACCCCCCGAAGACCCCGAAAGATGCGCATGCTGCGTCAGACACTCACAGCCAAATTAGTGACGGGCATGACTGGCCCTGCCATCCAGCGACGCGTTTCGGTCTCTTGACCTCTTCAGGCTGGCTTTGCACTGATTGCAGGATGTAAACATCTTTTTAACTGCGAGTCTGTGCCTACTGGGACACTTCTAATTCCCTAGTAGGTGGGGCACTTCTAATCCCCTAGACTTACGGCTACTCTATTTTTCTCTACAGCAGGATGTGTTCCCTTCGACTGCTGGAGAGTTCTGTGCCGTTTTGAGCCGGAGGAGAATATATAGGGAGGTCTGCAGTGGGCGGGGCTCTAGCTCAACACTGCAGCGTCGTTGTTTGACTTCTCCAAATGAATCCTACAGTTGTGATGGGTCTACTCGACGTTCATCACAACGTGGACAACTACACAGGTAAGTATTATGGTGTGTTATGAAAGATGTTTGGCTTCTCCAAATGAATCCTACAGTTGTGATGGGTCTACTCGACGTACAATGTTCATCACAACGTGGACAACCAAACAGCCAAATGAATCCTACAGTTGTGATGGGTCTACTCGACGTACAATGTTCATCACAACGTGGACAACCAGACAGGTAAGTATTATGGTGTGTTATGAAAGCATTAAAATGTTTGCTTTGATGTTTCTCCGACTCCTGTTTATTGTTGTGTCTACAACAAGTTTGTGTGTTAAACTTGTGGCCCCCCAACAACACACACACCACAACAAAGTCCCCAGAAGGCCCACGAATGATGGGACGCCACCCAGACGGACTGGAGGCACAGGCTTGGTTAGGATTCGGGTTAGGGTTAGGATTGGGGGAAGGGGAATGCACAGTCCGTCTGCAGCCCGCCCGGGCGACGCCCACACCAACCCCGGAACCCCCCGAAGACCCCGAAAGATGCGCATGCTGCGTCAGACACTCACAGCCAAATTAGTGACGGGCATGACTGGCCCTGCCATCCAGCGACGCGTTTCGGTCTCTTGACCTCTTCAGGCTGGCTTTGCACTGATTGCAGGATGTAAACATCTTTTTAACTGCGAGTCTGTGCCTACTGGGACACTTCTAATTCCCTAGTAGGTGGGGCACTTCTAATCCCCTAGACTTACGGCTACTCTATTTTTCTCTACAGCAGGATGTGTTCCCTTCGACTGCTGGAGAGTTCTGTGCCGTTTTGAGCCGGAGGAGAATATATAGGGAGGTCTGCAGTGGGCGGGGCTCTAGCTCAACACTGCAGCGTCGTTGTTTGACTTCTCCAAATGAATCCTACAGTTGTGATGGGTCTACTCGACGTTCATCACAACGTGGACAACTACACAGGTAAGTATTATGGTGTGTTATGAAAGATGTTTGGCTTCTCCAAATGAATCCTACAGTTGTGATGGGTCTACTCGACGTACAATGTTCATCACAACGTGGACAACCAAACAGCCAAATGAATCCTACAGTTGTGATGGGTCTACTCGACGTACAATGTTCATCACAACGTGGACAACCAGACAGGTAAGTATTATGGTGTGTTATGAAAGCATTAAAATGTTTGCTTTGATGTTTCTCCGACTCCTGTTTATTGTTGTGTCTACAACAAGTTTGTGTGTTAAACTTGTGGCCCCCCAACAACACACACACCACAACAAAGTCCCCAGAAGGCCCACGAATGATGGGACGCCACCCAGACGGACTGGAGGCACAGGCTTGGTTAGGATTCGGGTTAGGGTTAGGATTGGGGGAAGGGGAATGCACAGTCCGTCTGCAGCCCGCCCGGGCGACGCCCACACCAACCCCGGAACCCCCCGAAGACCCCGAAAGATGCGCATGCTGCGTCAGACACTCACAGCCAAATTAGTGACGGGCATGACTGGCCCTGCCATCCAGCGACGCGTTTCGGTCTCTTGACCTCTTCAGGCTGGCTTTGCACTGATTGCAGGATGTAAACATCTTTTTAACTGCGAGTCTGTGCCTACTGGGACACTTCTAATTCCCTAGTAGGTGGGGCACTTCTAATCCCCTAGACTTACGGCTACTCTATTTTTCTCTACAGCAGGATGTGTTCCCTTCGACTGCTGGAGAGTTCTGTGCCGTTTTGAGCCGGAGGAGAATATATAGGGAGGTCTGCAGTGGGCGGGGCTCTAGCTCAACACTGCAGCGTCGTTGTTTGACTTCTCCAAATGAATCCTACAGTTGTGATGGGTCTACTCGACGTTCATCACAACGTGGACAACTACACAGGTAAGTATTATGGTGTGTTATGAAAGATGTTTGGCTTCTCCAAATGAATCCTACAGTTGTGATGGGTCTACTCGACGTACAATGTTCATCACAACGTGGACAACCAAACAGCCAAATGAATCCTACAGTTGTGATGGGTCTACTCGACGTACAATGTTCATCACAACGTGGACAACCAGACAGGTAAGTATTATGGTGTGTTATGAAAGCATTAAAATGTTTGCTTTGATGTTTCTCCGACTCCTGTTTATTGTTGTGTCTACAACAAGTTTGTGTGTTAAACTTGTGGCCCCCCAACAACACACACACCACAACAAAGTCCCCAGAAGGCCCACGAATGATGGGACGCCACCCAGACGGACTGGAGGCACAGGCTTGGTTAGGATTCGGGTTAGGGTTAGGATTGGGGGAAGGGGAATGCACAGTCCGTCTGCAGCCCGCCCGGGCGACGCCCACACCAACCCCGGAACCCCCCGAAGACCCCGAAAGATGCGCATGCTGCGTCAGACACTCACAGCCAAATTAGTGACGGGCATGACTGGCCCTGCCATCCAGCGACGCGTTTCGGTCTCTTGACCTCTTCAGGCTGGCTTTGCACTGATTGCAGGATGTAAACATCTTTTTAACTGCGAGTCTGTGCCTACTGGGACACTTCTAATTCCCTAGTAGGTGGGGCACTTCTAATCCCCTAGACTTACGGCTACTCTATTTTTCTCTACAGCAGGATGTGTTCCCTTCGACTGCTGGAGAGTTCTGTGCCGTTTTGAGCCGGAGGAGAATATATAGGGAGGTCTGCAGTGGGCGGGGCTCTAGCTCAACACTGCAGCGTCGTTGTTTGACTTCTCCAAATGAATCCTACAGTTGTGATGGGTCTACTCGACGTTCATCACAACGTGGACAACTACACAGGTAAGTATTATGGTGTGTTATGAAAGATGTTTGGCTTCTCCAAATGAATCCTACAGTTGTGATGGGTCTACTCGACGTACAATGTTCATCACAACGTGGACAACCAAACAGCCAAATGAATCCTACAGTTGTGATGGGTCTACTCGACGTACAATGTTCATCACAACGTGGACAACCAGACAGGTAAGTATTATGGTGTGTTATGAAAGCATTAAAATGTTTGCTTTGATGTTTCTCCGACTCCTGTTTATTGTTGTGTCTACAACAAGTTTGTGTGTTAAACTTGTGGCCCCCCAACAACACACACACCACAACAAAGTCCCCAGAAGGCCCACGAATGATGGGACGCCACCCAGACGGACTGGAGGCACAGGCTTGGTTAGGATTCGGGTTAGGGTTAGGATTGGGGGAAGGGGAATGCACAGTCCGTCTGCAGCCCGCCCGGGCGACGCCCACACCAACCCCGGAACCCCCCGAAGACCCCGAAAGATGCGCATGCTGCGTCAGACACTCACAGCCAAATTAGTGACGGGCATGACTGGCCCTGCCATCCAGCGACGCGTTTCGGTCTCTTGACCTCTTCAGGCTGGCTTTGCACTGATTGCAGGATGTAAACATCTTTTTAACTGCGAGTCTGTGCCTACTGGGACACTTCTAATTCCCTAGTAGGTGGGGCACTTCTAATCCCCTAGACTTACGGCTACTCTATTTTTCTCTACAGCAGGATGTGTTCCCTTCGACTGCTGGAGAGTTCTGTGCCGTTTTGAGCCGGAGGAGAATATATAGGGAGGTCTGCAGTGGGCGGGGCTCTAGCTCAACACTGCAGCGTCGTTGTTTGACTTCTCCAAATGAATCCTACAGTTGTGATGGGTCTACTCGACGTTCATCACAACGTGGACAACTACACAGGTAAGTATTATGGTGTGTTATGAAAGATGTTTGGCTTCTCCAAATGAATCCTACAGTTGTGATGGGTCTACTCGACGTACAATGTTCATCACAACGTGGACAACCAAACAGCCAAATGAATCCTACAGTTGTGATGGGTCTACTCGACGTACAATGTTCATCACAACGTGGACAACCAGACAGGTAAGTATTATGGTGTGTTATGAAAGCATTAAAATGTTTGCTTTGATGTTTCTCCGACTCCTGTTTATTGTTGTGTCTACAACAAGTTTGTGTGTTAAACTTGTGGCCCCCCAACAACACACACACCACAACAAAGTCCCCAGAAGGCCCACGAATGATGGGACGCCACCCAGACGGACTGGAGGCACAGGCTTGGTTAGGATTCGGGTTAGGGTTAGGATTGGGGGAAGGGGAATGCACAGTCCGTCTGCAGCCCGCCCGGGCGACGCCCACACCAACCCCGGAACCCCCCGAAGACCCCGAAAGATGCGCATGCTGCGTCAGACACTCACAGCCAAATTAGTGACGGGCATGACTGGCCCTGCCATCCAGCGACGCGTTTCGGTCTCTTGACCTCTTCAGGCTGGCTTTGCACTGATTGCAGGATGTAAACATCTTTTTAACTGCGAGTCTGTGCCTACTGGGACACTTCTAATTCCCTAGTAGGTGGGGCACTTCTAATCCCCTAGACTTACGGCTACTCTATTTTTCTCTACAGCAGGATGTGTTCCCTTCGACTGCTGGAGAGTTCTGTGCCGTTTTGAGCCGGAGGAGAATATATAGGGAGGTCTGCAGTGGGCGGGGCTCTAGCTCAACACTGCAGCGTCGTTGTTTGACTTCTCCAAATGAATCCTACAGTTGTGATGGGTCTACTCGACGTTCATCACAACGTGGACAACTACACAGGTAAGTATTATGGTGTGTTATGAAAGATGTTTGGCTTCTCCAAATGAATCCTACAGTTGTGATGGGTCTACTCGACGTACAATGTTCATCACAACGTGGACAACCAAACAGCCAAATGAATCCTACAGTTGTGATGGGTCTACTCGACGTACAATGTTCATCACAACGTGGACAACCAGACAGGTAAGTATTATGGTGTGTTATGAAAGCATTAAAATGTTTGCTTTGATGTTTCTCCGACTCCTGTTTATTGTTGTGTCTACAACAAGTTTGTGTGTTAAACTTGTGGCCCCCCAACAACACACACACCACAACAAAGTCCCCAGAAGGCCCACGAATGATGGGACGCCACCCAGACGGACTGGAGGCACAGGCTTGGTTAGGATTCGGGTTAGGGTTAGGATTGGGGGAAGGGGAATGCACAGTCCGTCTGCAGCCCGCCCGGGCGACGCCCACACCAACCCCGGAACCCCCCGAAGACCCCGAAAGATGCGCATGCTGCGTCAGACACTCACAGCCAAATTAGTGACGGGCATGACTGGCCCTGCCATCCAGCGACGCGTTTCGGTCTCTTGACCTCTTCAGGCTGGCTTTGCACTGATTGCAGGATGTAAACATCTTTTTAACTGCGAGTCTGTGCCTACTGGGACACTTCTAATTCCCTAGTAGGTGGGGCACTTCTAATCCCCTAGACTTACGGCTACTCTATTTTTCTCTACAGCAGGATGTGTTCCCTTCGACTGCTGGAGAGTTCTGTGCCGTTTTGAGCCGGAGGAGAATATATAGGGAGGTCTGCAGTGGGCGGGGCTCTAGCTCAACACTGCAGCGTCGTTGTTTGACTTCTCCAAATGAATCCTACAGTTGTGATGGGTCTACTCGACGTTCATCACAACGTGGACAACTACACAGGTAAGTATTATGGTGTGTTATGAAAGATGTTTGGCTTCTCCAAATGAATCCTACAGTTGTGATGGGTCTACTCGACGTACAATGTTCATCACAACGTGGACAACCAAACAGCCAAATGAATCCTACAGTTGTGATGGGTCTACTCGACGTACAATGTTCATCACAACGTGGACAACCAGACAGGTAAGTATTATGGTGTGTTATGAAAGCATTAAAATGTTTGCTTTGATGTTTCTCCGACTCCTGTTTATTGTTGTGTCTACAACAAGTTTGTGTGTTAAACTTGTGGCCCCCCAACAACACACACACCACAACAAAGTCCCCAGAAGGCCCACGAATGATGGGACGCCACCCAGACGGACTGGAGGCACAGGCTTGGTTAGGATTCGGGTTAGGGTTAGGATTGGGGGAAGGGGAATGCACAGTCCGTCTGCAGCCCGCCCGGGCGACGCCCACACCAACCCCGGAACCCCCCGAAGACCCCGAAAGATGCGCATGCTGCGTCAGACACTCACAGCCAAATTAGTGACGGGCATGACTGGCCCTGCCATCCAGCGACGCGTTTCGGTCTCTTGACCTCTTCAGGCTGGCTTTGCACTGATTGCAGGATGTAAACATCTTTTTAACTGCGAGTCTGTGCCTACTGGGACACTTCTAATTCCCTAGTAGGTGGGGCACTTCTAATCCCCTAGACTTACGGCTACTCTATTTTTCTCTACAGCAGGATGTGTTCCCTTCGACTGCTGGAGAGTTCTGTGCCGTTTTGAGCCGGAGGAGAATATATAGGGAGGTCTGCAGTGGGCGGGGCTCTAGCTCAACACTGCAGCGTCGTTGTTTGACTTCTCCAAATGAATCCTACAGTTGTGATGGGTCTACTCGACGTTCATCACAACGTGGACAACTACACAGGTAAGTATTATGGTGTGTTATGAAAGATGTTTGGCTTCTCCAAATGAATCCTACAGTTGTGATGGGTCTACTCGACGTACAATGTTCATCACAACGTGGACAACCAAACAGCCAAATGAATCCTACAGTTGTGATGGGTCTACTCGACGTACAATGTTCATCACAACGTGGACAACCAGACAGGTAAGTATTATGGTGTGTTATGAAAGCATTAAAATGTTTGCTTTGATGTTTCTCCGACTCCTGTTTATTGTTGTGTCTACAACAAGTTTGTGTGTTAAACTTGTGGCCCCCCAACAACACACACACCACAACAAAGTCCCCAGAAGGCCCACGAATGATGGGACGCCACCCAGACGGACTGGAGGCACAGGCTTGGTTAGGATTCGGGTTAGGGTTAGGATTGGGGGAAGGGGAATGCACAGTCCGTCTGCAGCCCGCCCGGGCGACGCCCACACCAACCCCGGAACCCCCCGAAGACCCCGAAAGATGCGCATGCTGCGTCAGACACTCACAGCCAAATTAGTGACGGGCATGACTGGCCCTGCCATCCAGCGACGCGTTTCGGTCTCTTGACCTCTTCAGGCTGGCTTTGCACTGATTGCAGGATGTAAACATCTTTTTAACTGCGAGTCTGTGCCTACTGGGACACTTCTAATTCCCTAGTAGGTGGGGCACTTCTAATCCCCTAGACTTACGGCTACTCTATTTTTCTCTACAGCAGGATGTGTTCCCTTCGACTGCTGGAGAGTTCTGTGCCGTTTTGAGCCGGAGGAGAATATATAGGGAGGTCTGCAGTGGGCGGGGCTCTAGCTCAACACTGCAGCGTCGTTGTTTGACTTCTCCAAATGAATCCTACAGTTGTGATGGGTCTACTCGACGTTCATCACAACGTGGACAACTACACAGGTAAGTATTATGGTGTGTTATGAAAGATGTTTGGCTTCTCCAAATGAATCCTACAGTTGTGATGGGTCTACTCGACGTACAATGTTCATCACAACGTGGACAACCAAACAGCCAAATGAATCCTACAGTTGTGATGGGTCTACTCGACGTACAATGTTCATCACAACGTGGACAACCAGACAGGTAAGTATTATGGTGTGTTATGAAAGCATTAAAATGTTTGCTTTGATGTTTCTCCGACTCCTGTTTATTGTTGTGTCTACAACAAGTTTGTGTGTTAAACTTGTGGCCCCCCAACAACACACACACCACAACAAAGTCCCCAGAAGGCCCACGAATGATGGGACGCCACCCAGACGGACTGGAGGCACAGGCTTGGTTAGGATTCGGGTTAGGGTTAGGATTGGGGGAAGGGGAATGCACAGTCCGTCTGCAGCCCGCCCGGGCGACGCCCACACCAACCCCGGAACCCCCCGAAGACCCCGAAAGATGCGCATGCTGCGTCAGACACTCACAGCCAAATTAGTGACGGGCATGACTGGCCCTGCCATCCAGCGACGCGTTTCGGTCTCTTGACCTCTTCAGGCTGGCTTTGCACTGATTGCAGGATGTAAACATCTTTTTAACTGCGAGTCTGTGCCTACTGGGACACTTCTAATTCCCTAGTAGGTGGGGCACTTCTAATCCCCTAGACTTACGGCTACTCTATTTTTCTCTACAGCAGGATGTGTTCCCTTCGACTGCTGGAGAGTTCTGTGCCGTTTTGAGCCGGAGGAGAATATATAGGGAGGTCTGCAGTGGGCGGGGCTCTAGCTCAACACTGCAGCGTCGTTGTTTGACTTCTCCAAATGAATCCTACAGTTGTGATGGGTCTACTCGACGTTCATCACAACGTGGACAACTACACAGGTAAGTATTATGGTGTGTTATGAAAGATGTTTGGCTTCTCCAAATGAATCCTACAGTTGTGATGGGTCTACTCGACGTACAATGTTCATCACAACGTGGACAACCAAACAGCCAAATGAATCCTACAGTTGTGATGGGTCTACTCGACGTACAATGTTCATCACAACGTGGACAACCAGACAGGTAAGTATTATGGTGTGTTATGAAAGCATTAAAATGTTTGCTTTGATGTTTCTCCGACTCCTGTTTATTGTTGTGTCTACAACAAGTTTGTGTGTTAAACTTGTGGCCCCCCAACAACACACACACCACAACAAAGTCCCCAGAAGGCCCACGAATGATGGGACGCCACCCAGACGGACTGGAGGCACAGGCTTGGTTAGGATTCGGGTTAGGGTTAGGATTGGGGGAAGGGGAATGCACAGTCCGTCTGCAGCCCGCCCGGGCGACGCCCACACCAACCCCGGAACCCCCCGAAGACCCCGAAAGATGCGCATGCTGCGTCAGACACTCACAGCCAAATTAGTGACGGGCATGACTGGCCCTGCCATCCAGCGACGCGTTTCGGTCTCTTGACCTCTTCAGGCTGGCTTTGCACTGATTGCAGGATGTAAACATCTTTTTAACTGCGAGTCTGTGCCTACTGGGACACTTCTAATTCCCTAGTAGGTGGGGCACTTCTAATCCCCTAGACTTACGGCTACTCTATTTTTCTCTACAGCAGGATGTGTTCCCTTCGACTGCTGGAGAGTTCTGTGCCGTTTTGAGCCGGAGGAGAATATATAGGGAGGTCTGCAGTGGGCGGGGCTCTAGCTCAACACTGCAGCGTCGTTGTTTGACTTCTCCAAATGAATCCTACAGTTGTGATGGGTCTACTCGACGTTCATCACAACGTGGACAACTACACAGGTAAGTATTATGGTGTGTTATGAAAGATGTTTGGCTTCTCCAAATGAATCCTACAGTTGTGATGGGTCTACTCGACGTACAATGTTCATCACAACGTGGACAACCAAACAGCCAAATGAATCCTACAGTTGTGATGGGTCTACTCGACGTACAATGTTCATCACAACGTGGACAACCAGACAGGTAAGTATTATGGTGTGTTATGAAAGCATTAAAATGTTTGCTTTGATGTTTCTCCGACTCCTGTTTATTGTTGTGTCTACAACAAGTTTGTGTGTTAAACTTGTGGCCCCCCAACAACACACACACCACAACAAAGTCCCCAGAAGGCCCACGAATGATGGGACGCCACCCAGACGGACTGGAGGCACAGGCTTGGTTAGGATTCGGGTTAGGGTTAGGATTGGGGGAAGGGGAATGCACAGTCCGTCTGCAGCCCGCCCGGGCGACGCCCACACCAACCCCGGAACCCCCCGAAGACCCCGAAAGATGCGCATGCTGCGTCAGACACTCACAGCCAAATTAGTGACGGGCATGACTGGCCCTGCCATCCAGCGACGCGTTTCGGTCTCTTGACCTCTTCAGGCTGGTTAGGGTTAGGGTTAGGGTTAGGGTTAGGGTTAGGGTTAGGGTTAGGGTTAGGGTTAGGGTTAGGGTTAGGGTTAGGGTTAGGGTTAGGGTTAGGGTTAGGGTTAGGGTTAGGGTTAGGGTTAGGGTTAGGGTTAGGGTTAGGGTTAGGGTTAGGGTTAGGGTTAGGGTTAGGGTTAGGGTTAGGGTTAGGGTTAGGGTTAGGGTTAGGGTTAGGGTTAGGTTTGTGGTTGGGGTTGGGGTTAGGGTTAGGAGAGAGAGAGAGTGAGATAGAGAGAGAGAGAGAGAGAGAGAGAGAGAGAGAGAGAGAGAGTGAGTGAGAGAGAGAGAGAGAGAGTGAGATGAGAGAGAGAGTAAAGGTTAGGTTTAGGAGAGGAGAGAGTAAAGGTTAGGTTTAGGAGAGGAGAGGGAGAGGGATAGAGAGAGAGAGAGTGTGAAAAAAAGAAAAGAGAGAAGAGGAGGGTGTGCTCGCTCCATCACAACCTGTCCAGGCGACGCCAAGCCGAACGATGGCCACCCCAAGGACCCTGGAAGAAATCGAATCGGGGCTTTAAATGAAGTGACAAACACATGCGGATAATATCCAGCGACGCGCGTTTCGGCCTTTCAGGCCTCGTCAGGCTGGCTGGGCCACGCCCACTGGAGCTCTTCTCCTTCTCCAGTGGGTAAAGGGTGCTTCCTTGAAACCCCGTGGTCGAGACGGCTTCCCTATGTGTCCTCGGGCAGGAGGGTATCTCATGAACTGCCGGAGAGGGAATGAGCCTGGGCTCCAAATGGAGGAGGTTATATAGTGTGCTGCAGTGGGCGTGGCTAGTGCTCACAACTACAGCGGAGTCAAAAGACTCTCAAAATAACATCCTACATATGTGAAGCGTCAAATCGACATATTATGTGCAACACATAGTGGACAAACACGCCGTGGACTATCGGAATGTTTGACCAAAGCAATAAAATGTTTGCTTTGATATACCTTTCCCTCCATTTGGAATGTGTTCAAATCAAGTCTAAAAGTTCGACTTGTTGTAACGTCACGACACCCGCACTGTGAAACGATTTGTACTCACCGAGCAGGCCACCCAGAGTGACAATCATCGCAGGCAGGACGCCACCCGAAACAAGGCCGGAGGCACTGGCGTGTCAGGTTTGTGGTTGGGGTTGGGGTTAGGGTTAGGAGAGAGAGAGAGTGAGATAGAGAGAGAGAGAGAGAGAGAGAGAGAGAGAGAGAGAGAGAGTGAGTGAGAGAGAGAGAGAGAGAGTGAGATGAGAGAGAGAGTAAAGGTTAGGTTTAGGAGAGGAGAGAGTAAAGGTTAGGTTGAGGAGAGGGAGAGGGATAGAGAGAGAGAGAGTGTGAAAAAAAGAAAAGAGAGAAGAGGAGGGTGTGCTCGCTCCATCACAACCTGTCCAGGCGACGCCAAGCCGAACGATGGCCACCCCAAGGACCCTGGAAGAAATCGAATCGGGGCTTTAAATGAAGTGACAAACACATGCGGATAATATCCAGCGACGCGCGTTTCGGCCTTTCAGGCCTCGTCAGGCTGGCTGGGCCACGCCCACTGGAGCTCTTCTCCTTCTCCAGTGGGTAAAGGGTGCTTCCTTGAAACCCCGTGGTCGAGACGGCTTCCCTATGTGTCCTCGGGCAGGAGGGTATCTCATGAACTGCCGGAGAGGGAATGAGCCTGGGCTCCAAATGGAGGAGGTTATATAGTGTGCTGCAGTGGGCGTGGCTAGTGCTCACAACTACAGCGGAGTCAAAAGACTCTCAAAATAACATCCTACATATGTGAAGCGTCAAATCGACATATTATGTGCAACACATAGTGGACAAACACGCCGTGGACTATCGGAATGTTTGACCAAAGCAATAAAATGTTTGCTTTGATATACCTTTCCCTCCATTTGGAATGTGTTCAAATCAAGTCTAAAAGTTCGACTTGTTGTAACGTCACGACACCCGCACTGTGAAACGATTTGTACTCACCGAGCAGGCCACCCAGAGTGACAATCATCGCAGGCAGGACGCCACCCGAAACAAGGCCGGAGGCACTGGCGTGTCAGGTTTGTGGTTGGGGTTGGGGTTAGGGTTAGGAGAGAGAGAGAGTGAGATAGAGAGAGAGAGAGAGAGAGAGAGAGAGAGAGAGAGAGAGAGTGAGTGAGAGAGAGAGAGAGAGAGTGAGATGAGAGAGAGAGTAAAGGTTAGGTTTAGGAGAGGAGAGAGTAAAGGTTAGGTTGAGGAGAGGGAGAGGGATAGAGAGAGAGAGAGTGTGAAAAAAAGAAAAGAGAGAAGAGGAGGGTGTGCTCGCTCCATCACAACCTGTCCAGGCGACGCCAAGCCGAACGATGGCCACCCCAAGGACCCTGGAAGAAATCGAATCGGGGCTTTAAATGAAGTGACAAACACATGCGGATAATATCCAGCGACGCGCGTTTCGGCCTTTCAGGCCTCGTCAGGCTGGCTGGGCCACGCCCACTGGAGCTCTTCTCCTTCTCCAGTGGGTAAAGGGTGCTTCCTTGAAACCCCGTGGTCGAGACGGCTTCCCTATGTGTCCTCGGGCAGGAGGGTATCTCATGAACTGCCGGAGAGGGAATGAGCCTGGGCTCCAAATGGAGGAGGTTATATAGTGTGCTGCAGTGGGCGTGGCTAGTGCTCACAACTACAGCGGAGTCAAAAGACTCTCAAAATAACATCCTACATATGTGAAGCGTCAAATCGACATATTATGTGCAACACATAGTGGACAAACACGCCGTGGACTATCGGAATGTTTGACCAAAGCAATAAAATGTTTGCTTTGATATACCTTTCCCTCCATTTGGAATGTGTTCAAATCAAGTCTAAAAGTTCGACTTGTTGTAACGTCACGACACCCGCACTGTGAAACGATTTGTACTCACCGAGCAGGCCACCCAGAGTGACAATCATCGCAGGCAGGACGCCACCCGAAACAAGGCCGGAGGCACTGGCGTGTCAGGTTTGTGGTTGGGGTTGGGGTTAGGGTTAGGAGAGAGAGAGAGTGAGATAGAGAGAGAGAGAGAGAGAGAGAGAGAGAGAGAGAGAGAGAGAGTGAGTGAGAGAGAGAGAGAGAGAGTGAGATGAGAGAGAGAGTAAAGGTTAGGTTTAGGAGAGGAGAGAGTAAAGGTTAGGTTGAGGAGAGGGAGAGGGATAGAGAGAGAGAGAGTGTGAAAAAAAGAAAAGAGAGAAGAGGAGGGTGTGCTCGCTCCATCACAACCTGTCCAGGCGACGCCAAGCCGAACGATGGCCACCCCAAGGACCCTGGAAGAAATCGAATCGGGGCTTTAAATGAAGTGACAAACACATGCGGATAATATCCAGCGACGCGCGTTTCGGCCTTTCAGGCCTCGTCAGGCTGGCTGGGCCACGCCCACTGGAGCTCTTCTCCTTCTCCAGTGGGTAAAGGGTGCTTCCTTGAAACCCCGTGGTCGAGACGGCTTCCCTATGTGTCCTCGGGCAGGAGGGTATCTCATGAACTGCCGGAGAGGGAATGAGCCTGGGCTCCAAATGGAGGAGGTTATATAGTGTGCTGCAGTGGGCGTGGCTAGTGCTCACAACTACAGCGGAGTCAAAAGACTCTCAAAATAACATCCTACATATGTGAAGCGTCAAATCGACATATTATGTGCAACACATAGTGGACAAACACGCCGTGGACTATCGGAATGTTTGACCAAAGCAATAAAATGTTTGCTTTGATATACCTTTCCCTCCATTTGGAATGTGTTCAAATCAAGTCTAAAAGTTCGACTTGTTGTAACGTCACGACACCCGCACTGTGAAACGATTTGTACTCACCGAGCAGGCCACCCAGAGTGACAATCATCGCAGGCAGGACGCCACCCGAAACAAGGCCGGAGGCACTGGCGTGTCAGGTTTGTGGTTGGGGTTGGGGTTAGGGTTAGGAGAGAGAGAGAGTGAGATAGAGAGAGAGAGAGAGAGAGAGAGAGAGAGAGAGAGAGAGAGTGAGTGAGAGAGAGAGAGAGAGAGTGAGATGAGAGAGAGAGTAAAGGTTAGGTTTAGGAGAGGAGAGAGTAAAGGTTAGGTTGAGGAGAGGGAGAGGGATAGAGAGAGAGAGAGTGTGAAAAAAAGAAAAGAGAGAAGAGGAGGGTGTGCTCGCTCCATCACAACCTGTCCAGGCGACGCCAAGCCGAACGATGGCCACCCCAAGGACCCTGGAAGAAATCGAATCGGGGCTTTAAATGAAGTGACAAACACATGCGGATAATATCCAGCGACGCGCGTTTCGGCCTTTCAGGCCTCGTCAGGCTGGCTGGGCCACGCCCACTGGAGCTCTTCTCCTTCTCCAGTGGGTAAAGGGTGCTTCCTTGAAACCCCGTGGTCGAGACGGCTTCCCTATGTGTCCTCGGGCAGGAGGGTATCTCATGAACTGCCGGAGAGGGAATGAGCCTGGGCTCCAAATGGAGGAGGTTATATAGTGTGCTGCAGTGGGCGTGGCTAGTGCTCACAACTACAGCGGAGTCAAAAGACTCTCAAAATAACATCCTACATATGTGAAGCGTCAAATCGACATATTATGTGCAACACATAGTGGACAAACACGCCGTGGACTATCGGAATGTTTGACCAAAGCAATAAAATGTTTGCTTTGATATACCTTTCCCTCCATTTGGAATGTGTTCAAATCAAGTCTAAAAGTTCGACTTGTTGTAACGTCACGACACCCGCACTGTGAAACGATTTGTACTCACCGAGCAGGCCACCCAGAGTGACAATCATCGCAGGCAGGACGCCACCCGAAACAAGGCCGGAGGCACTGGCGTGTCAGGTTTGTGGTTGGGGTTGGGGTTAGGGTTAGGAGAGAGAGAGAGTGAGATAGAGAGAGAGAGAGAGAGAGAGAGAGAGAGAGAGAGAGAGAGAGTGAGTGAGAGAGAGAGAGAGAGAGTGAGATGAGAGAGAGAGTAAAGGTTAGGTTTAGGAGAGGAGAGAGTAAAGGTTAGGTTGAGGAGAGGGAGAGGGATAGAGAGAGAGAGAGTGTGAAAAAAAGAAAAGAGAGAAGAGGAGGGTGTGCTCGCTCCATCACAACCTGTCCAGGCGACGCCAAGCCGAACGATGGCCACCCCAAGGACCCTGGAAGAAATCGAATCGGGGCTTTAAATGAAGTGACAAACACATGCGGATAATATCCAGCGACGCGCGTTTCGGCCTTTCAGGCCTCGTCAGGCTGGCTGGGCCACGCCCACTGGAGCTCTTCTCCTTCTCCAGTGGGTAAAGGGTGCTTCCTTGAAACCCCGTGGTCGAGACGGCTTCCCTATGTGTCCTCGGGCAGGAGGGTATCTCATGAACTGCCGGAGAGGGAATGAGCCTGGGCTCCAAATGGAGGAGGTTATATAGTGTGCTGCAGTGGGCGTGGCTAGTGCTCACAACTACAGCGGAGTCAAAAGACTCTCAAAATAACATCCTACATATGTGAAGCGTCAAATCGACATATTATGTGCAACACATAGTGGACAAACACGCCGTGGACTATCGGAATGTTTGACCAAAGCAATAAAATGTTTGCTTTGATATACCTTTCCCTCCATTTGGAATGTGTTCAAATCAAGTCTAAAAGTTCGACTTGTTGTAACGTCACGACACCCGCACTGTGAAACGATTTGTACTCACCGAGCAGGCCACCCAGAGTGACAATCATCGCAGGCAGGACGCCACCCGAAACAAGGCCGGAGGCACTGGCGTGTCAGGTTTGTGGTTGGGGTTGGGGTTAGGGTTAGGAGAGAGAGAGAGTGAGATAGAGAGAGAGAGAGAGAGAGAGAGAGAGAGAGAGAGAGAGAGAGTGAGTGAGAGAGAGAGAGAGAGAGTGAGATGAGAGAGAGAGTAAAGGTTAGGTTTAGGAGAGGAGAGAGTAAAGGTTAGGTTGAGGAGAGGGAGAGGGATAGAGAGAGAGAGAGTGTGAAAAAAAGAAAAGAGAGAAGAGGAGGGTGTGCTCGCTCCATCACAACCTGTCCAGGCGACGCCAAGCCGAACGATGGCCACCCCAAGGACCCTGGAAGAAATCGAATCGGGGCTTTAAATGAAGTGACAAACACATGCGGATAATATCCAGCGACGCGTTAGGGTTAGGGTTAGGGTTAGGGTTAGGGTTAGGGTTAGGGTTAGGGTTAGGGTTAGGGTTAGGGTTAGGGTTAGGGTTAGGGTTAGGGTTAGGGTTAGGGTTAGGGTTAGGGTTAGGGTTAGGGTTAGGGTTAGGGTTAGGGTTAGGGTTAGGGTTAGGGTTAGGGTTAGGTTTAGTGGTAGGGTCGGGGGAAGGGTAGTGGGCGGGGAGGAGTGTGCACAGTCCTTCGACAGTCTGCCTAGGCCACGCCCCCGCCAAACGCAGGACATCCCGAGGACTCTGCAATTAAGCAATCCGAATCGGGAACGCCTGCGCCACAGCGAGACCCCCTGAAAGGACCCTGAAAAGCAAGCAATCCGAGACAGGCGTTAAATGCAATGACGACACATGCGGACAAACATCCAGCGACGCGCGTTTCGGCCTTTCAGGCCTCGTCAGGCTGGCTGGGCCACGCCCACTGGGACTCACCTGGTTCCACCAGTGGGTGGGATGCTTCCTTGAAATCCCTGTGCCAAATGCCGACTCTCCCTGTGTGTCCTCCGTGAGCAGGATGTGTTCTGATCGACTGCTGGAGAGGGAATGAGCCTTCAAACAGGAGGTGGCTTTAAATAGTGTGCTGCAGGGGGCGGGGCTGTTGCTCACGCTGCAGTGGAGTCAGAAGACTTCCAAAAGAATTCCAAAATAAGAATTCTTACATATGTGACGTGTCATTTCGACATATTACATGCATCACATAGTAGCCTAACATCCACTTGAATATTGGGATGTTTGCACAAAGCAATAAATGTTTGCTTTGAAGTACCTAGCCTCCTGTTGAACAATGTGTCAAAACAAGTCTAAGCAATGGCATGACTTGTTGCCCCGTCACTACACTCGCACAAATGAAACAGAGTACTCACCGACAAGGCCCCCAGAGGATCCGCACTGGCAGAGCGCCACCTATTGACGGCAGACTGGAGGCGCGGGCTGGTTAGGTTTAGTGGTAGGGTCGGGGGAAGGGTAGTGGGCGGGGAGGAGTGTGCACAGTCCTTCGACAGTCTGCCTAGGCCACGCCCCCGCCAAACGCAGGACATCCCGAGGACTCTGCAATTAAGCAATCCGAATCGGGAACGCCTGCGCCACAGCGAGACCCCCTGAAAGGACCCTGAAAAGCAAGCAATCCGAGACAGGCGTTAAATGCAATGACGACACATGCGGACAAACATCCAGCGACGCGCGTTTCGGCCTTTCAGGCCTCGTCAGGCTGGCTGGGCCACGCCCACTGGGACTCACCTGGTTCCACCAGTGGGTGGGATGCTTCCTTGAAATCCCTGTGCCAAATGCCGACTCTCCCTGTGTGTCCTCCGTGAGCAGGATGTGTTCTGATCGACTGCTGGAGAGGGAATGAGCCTTCAAACAGGAGGTGGCTTTAAATAGTGTGCTGCAGGGGGCGGGGCTGTTGCTCACGCTGCAGTGGAGTCAGAAGACTTCCAAAAGAATTCCAAAATAAGAATTCTTACATATGTGACGTGTCATTTCGACATATTACATGCATCACATAGTAGCCTAACATCCACTTGAATATTGGGATGTTTGCACAAAGCAATAAAATGTTTGCTTTGAAGTACCTAGCCTCCTGTTGAACAATGTGTCAAAACAAGTCTAAGCAATGGCATGACTTGTTGCCCCGTCACTACACTCGCACAAATGAAACAGAGTACTCACCGACAAGGCCCCCAGAGGATCCGCACTGGCAGAGCGCCACCTATTGACGGCAGACTGGAGGCGCGGGCTGGTTAGGTTTAGTGGTAGGGTCGGGGGAAGGGTAGTGGGCGGGGAGGAGTGTGCACAGTCCTTCGACAGTCTGCCTAGGCCACGCCCCCGCCAAACGCAGGACATCCCGAGGACTCTGCAATTAAGCAATCCGAATCGGGAACGCCTGCGCCACAGCGAGACCCCCTGAAAGGACCCTGAAAAGCAAGCAATCCGAGACAGGCGTTAAATGCAATGACGACACATGCGGACAAACATCCAGCGACGCGCGTTTCGGCCTTTCAGGCCTCGTCAGGCTGGCTGGGCCACGCCCACTGGGACTCACCTGGTTCCACCAGTGGGTGGGATGCTTCCTTGAAATCCCTGTGCCAAATGCCGACTCTCCCTGTGTGTCCTCCGTGAGCAGGATGTGTTCTGATCGACTGCTGGAGAGGGAATGAGCCTTCAAACAGGAGGTGGCTTTAAATAGTGTGCTGCAGGGGGCGGGGCTGTTGCTCACGCTGCAGTGGAGTCAGAAGACTTCCAAAAGAATTCCAAAATAAGAATTCTTACATATGTGACGTGTCATTTCGACATATTACATGCATCACATAGTAGCCTAACATCCACTTGAATATTGGGATGTTTGCACAAAGCAATAAAATGTTTGCTTTGAAGTACCTAGCCTCCTGTTGAACAATGTGTCAAAACAAGTCTAAGCAATGGCATGACTTGTTGCCCCGTCACTACACTCGCACAAATGAAACAGAGTACTCACCGACAAGGCCCCCAGAGGATCCGCACTGGCAGAGCGCCACCTATTGACGGCAGACTGGAGGCGCGGGCTGGTTAGGTTTAGTGGTAGGGTCGGGGGAAGGGTAGTGGGCGGGGAGGAGTGTGCACAGTCCTTCGACAGTCTGCCTAGGCCACGCCCCCGCCAAACGCAGGACATCCCGAGGACTCTGCAATTAAGCAATCCGAATCGGGAACGCCTGCGCCACAGCGAGACCCCCTGAAAGGACCCTGAAAAGCAAGCAATCCGAGACAGGCGTTAAATGCAATGACGACACATGCGGACAAACATCCAGCGACGCGCGTTTCGGCCTTTCAGGCCTCGTCAGGCTGGCTGGGCCACGCCCACTGGGACTCACCTGGTTCCACCAGTGGGTGGGATGCTTCCTTGAAATCCCTGTGCCAAATGCCGACTCTCCCTGTGTGTCCTCCGTGAGCAGGATGTGTTCTGATCGACTGCTGGAGAGGGAATGAGCCTTCAAACAGGAGGTGGCTTTAAATAGTGTGCTGCAGGGGGCGGGGCTGTTGCTCACGCTGCAGTGGAGTCAGAAGACTTCCAAAAGAATTCCAAAATAAGAATTCTTACATATGTGACGTGTCATTTCGACATATTACATGCATCACATAGTAGCCTAACATCCACTTGAATATTGGGATGTTTGCACAAAGCAATAAAATGTTTGCTTTGAAGTACCTAGCCTCCTGTTGAACAATGTGTCAAAACAAGTCTAAGCAATGGCATGACTTGTTGCCCCGTCACTACACTCGCACAAATGAAACAGAGTACTCACCGACAAGGCCCCAGAGGATCCGCACTGGCAGAGCGCCACCTATTGACGGCAGACTGGAGGCGCGGGCTGGTTAGGTTTAGTGGTAGGGTCGGGGAAGGGTGGTAGTGGGCGGGGAGGAGTGTGCACAGTCCTTCGACAGTCTGCCTAGGCCACGCCCCCGCCAAACGCAGGACATCCCGAGGACTCTGCAATTAAGCAATCCGAATCGGGAACGCCTGCGCCACAGCGAGACCCCTGAAAGGACCCTGAAAAGCAAGCAATCCGAGACAGGCGTTAAATGCAATGACGACACATGCGGACAAACATCCAGCGACGCGCGTTTCGGCCTTTCAGGCCTCGTCAGGCTGGCTGGGCCACGCCCACTGGGACTCACCTGGTTCCACCAGTGGTGGGATGCTTCCTTGAAATCCCTGTGCCAAATGCCGACTCTCTCCTGTGTGTCCTCCGTGAGCAGGATGTGTTCTGATCGACTGCTGGAGAGGGAATGAGCCTTCAAACAGGAGGTGGCTTTAAATAGTGTGCTGCAGGGGGCGGGGCTGTTGCTCACGCTGCAGTGGAGTCAGAAGACTTCCAAAAGAATTCCAAAATAAGAATTCTTACATATGTGACG
>NW_026907347.1:0-28215 GCF_033978795.1 Nerophis ophidion | reverse complement strand
TTATTTAAAGCATTAAAATGTTTGCTTTGATCTTTCTCCCATTCCTGTTTAGTGATGTGTCTGAAACAAGTTTCGGTAATCAACTTGTGGGCCCCAAACAACACACACACCACAACAAAGTCCCCAGAAGGCCCACGAATGATGGGACGCCACCCAGACGGACTGGAGGCACAGGCTTGGTTAGGATTCGGGTTAGGGTTAGGATTGGGGAAGGGGAATGCACAGTCCGTCTGCAGCCCGCCCGGGCGACGCCCACACCAACCCCGGAACCCCCCGAAGACCCCGAAAGATGCGCATGCTGCGTCAGACACTCACAGCCAAATTAGTGACGGGCATGACTGGCCTGCCATCCAGCGACGCGTTTCGGTCTCTTGACCTCTTCAGGCTGGCTTTGCACTGATTGCAGGACAAAATCGTCTTTTTCACTGCAAGTCTATGCCTACTGGGACACTCCTAATTCCCTAGTAGGTGGGGCACTTCTAATCCCCGAGACTTACGGCTTCTCTATTTGTCTCCACAGCAGGATGTGCTCCATTCGACTGCCGGAGAGTACTGAGCCGTTTCGAACAGGAGGAGAATATATAGGAGGTCTGCAGTGGGCGGGGCTCACGCTCAACACTGCAGTGTCGATGTTTTTGACTCTCCAAACTAATCCTACATTTGTGATGTGTCTACTCGACATGGTGTGTGCATCACAATGTGGACAAACACACAGGTAAGTATCATGGTGTTTATTTAAAGCATTAAAATGTTTGCTTTGATCTTTCTCCCATTCCTGTTTAGTGATGTGTCTGAAACAAGTTTCGGTAATCAACTTGTGGGCCCCAAACAACACACACACCACAACAAAGTCCCCAGAAGGCCACGAATGATGGGACGCCACCCAGACGGACTGGAGGCACAGGCTTGGTTAGGATTCGGGTTAGGGTTAGGATTGGGGGAAGGGGAATGCACAGTCCGTCTGCAGCCCGCCCGGGCGACGCCCACACCAACCCCGGAACCCCCCGAAGACCCCGAAAGATGCGCATGCTGCGTCAGACACTCACAGCCAAATTAGTGACGGGCATGACTGGCCCTGCCATCCAGCGACGCGTTTCGGTCTCTTGACCTCTTCAGGCTGGCTTTGCACTGATTGCAGGACAAAATCGTCTTTTTCACTGCAAGTCTATGCCTACTGGGACACTCCTAATTCCCTAGTAGGTGGGGCACTTCTAATCCCCGAGACTTACGGCTTCTCTATTTGTCTCCACAGCAGGATGTGCTCCATTCGACTGCCGGAGAGTACTGAGCCGTTTCGAACAGGAGGAGAATATATAGGAGGTCTGCAGTGGGCGGGGCTCACGCTCAACACTGCAGTGTCGATGTTTTTGACTCTCCAAACTAATCCTACATTTGTGATGTGTCTACTCGACATGGTGTGTGCATCACAATGTGGACAAACACACAGGTAAGTATCATGGTGTTTATTTAAAGCATTAAAATGTTTGCTTTGATCTTTCTCCCATTCCTGTTTAGTGATGTGTCTGAAACAAGTTTCGGTAATCAACTTGTGGGCCCCAAACAACACACACACCACAACAAAGTCCCCAGAAGGCCCACGAATGATGGGACGCCACCCAGACGGACTGGAGGCACAGGCTTGGTTAGGATTCGGGTTAGGGTTAGGATTGGGGGAAGGGGAATGCACAGTCCGTCTGCAGCCCGCCCGGGCGACGCCCACACCAACCCCGGAACCCCCCGAAGACCCCGAAAGATGCGCATGCTGCGTCAGACACTCACAGCCAAATTAGTGACGGGCATGACTGGCCCTGCCATCCAGCGACGCGTTTCGGTCTCTTGACCTCTTCAGGCTGGCTTTGCACTGATTGCAGGACAAAATCGTCTTTTTCACTGCAAGTCTATGCCTACTGGGACACTCCTAATTCCCTAGTAGGTGGGGCACTTCTAATCCCCGAGACTTACGGCTTCTCTATTTGTCTCCACAGCAGGATGTGCTCCATTCGACTGCCGGAGAGTACTGAGCCGTTTCGAACAGGAGGAGAATATATAGGAGGTCTGCAGTGGGCGGGGCTCACGCTCAACACTGCAGTGTCGATGTTTTTGACTCTCCAAACTAATCCTACATTTGTGATGTGTCTACTCGACATGGTGTGTGCATCACAATGTGGACAAACACACAGGTAAGTATCATGGTGTTTATTTAAAGCATTAAAATGTTTGCTTGATCTTTCTCCCATTCCTGTTTAGTGATGTGTCTGAAACAAGTTTCGGTAATCAACTTGTGGGCCCCAAACAACACACACACCACAACAAAGTCCCCAGAAGGCCCACGAATGATGGGACGCCACCCAGACGGACTGGAGGCACAGGCTTGGTTAGGATTCGGGTTAGGGTTAGGATTGGGGGAAGGGGAATGCACAGTCCGTCTGCAGCCCGCCCGGGCGACGCCCACACCAACCCCGGAACCCCCCGAAGACCCCGAAAGATGCGCATGCTGCGTCAGACACTCACAGCCAAATTAGTGACGGGCATGACTGGCCCTGCCATCCAGCGACGCGTTTCGGTCTCTTGACCTCTTCAGGCTGCTTTGCACTGATTGCAGGACAAAATCGTCTTTTTCACTGCAAGTCTATGCCTACTGGGACACTCCTAATTCCCTAGTAGGTGGGGCACTTCTAATCCCCGAGACTTACGGCTTCTCTATTTGTCTCCACAGCAGGATGTGCTCCATTCGACTGCCGGAGAGTACTGAGCCGTTTCGAACAGGAGGAGAATATATAGGAGGTCTGCAGTGGGCGGGGCTCACGCTCAACACTGCAGTGTCGATGTTTTTGACTCTCCAAACTAATCCTACATTTGTGATGTGTCTACTCGACATGGTGTGTGCATCACAATGTGGACAAACACACAGGTAAGTATCATGGTGTTTATTTAAAGCATTAAAATGTTTGCTTTGATCTTTCTCCCATTCCTGTTTAGTGATGTGTCTGAAACAAGTTTCGGTAATCAACTTGTGGGCCCCAAACAACACACACACCACAACAAAGTCCCCAGAAGGCCCACGAATGATGGGACGCCACCCAGACGGACTGGAGGCACAGGCTTGGTTAGGATTCGGGTTAGGGTTAGGATTGGGGGAAGGGGAATGCACAGTCCGTCTGCAGCCCGCCCGGGCGACGCCCACACCAACCCCGGAACCCCCCGAAGACCCCGAAAGATGCGCATGCTGCGTCAGACACTCACAGCCAAATTAGTGACGGGCATGACTGGCCCTGCCATCCAGCGACGCGTTTCGGTCTCTTGACCTCTTCAGGCTGGCTTTGCACTGATTGCAGGACAAATCGTCTTTTTCACTGCAAGTCTATGCCTACTGGGACACTCCTAATTCCCTAGTAGGTGGGGCACTTCTAATCCCCGAGACTTACGGCTTCTCTATTTGTCTCCACAGCAGGATGTGCTCCATTCGACTGCCGGAGAGTACTGAGCCGTTTCGAACAGGAGGAGAATATATAGG
The DNA here is from genome assembly GCF_033978795.1 of Nerophis ophidion. Classification (NCBI taxonomy): domain Eukaryota; kingdom Metazoa; phylum Chordata; class Actinopteri; order Syngnathiformes; family Syngnathidae; genus Nerophis; species Nerophis ophidion. The sequence continues at coordinate 24,701 of NW_026907347.1, read as the reverse complement.
AGGTCTGCAGTGGGCGGGGCTCACGCTCAACACTGCAGTGTCGATGTTTTTGACTCTCCAAACTAATCCTACATTTGTGATGTGTCTACTCGACATGGTGTGTGCATCACAATGTGGACAAACACACAGGTAAGTATCATGGTGTTTATTTAAAGCATTAAAATGTTTGCTTTGATCTTTCTCCCATTCCTGTTTAGTGATGTGTCTGAAACAAGTTTCGGTAATCAACTTGTGGGCCCCAAACAACACACACACCACAACAAAGTCCCCAGAAGGCCCACGAATGATGGGACGCCACCCAGACGGACTGGAGGCACAGGCTTGGTTAGGATTCGGGTTAGGGTTAGGATTGGGGGAAGGGGAATGCACAGTCCGTCTGCAGCCCGCCCGGGCGACGCCCACACCAACCCCGGAACCCCCCGAAGACCCCGAAAGATGCGCATGCTGCGTCAGACACTCACAGCCAAATTAGTGACGGGCATGACTGGCCCTGCCATCCAGCGACGCGTTTCGGTCTCTTGACCTCTTCAGGCTGGCTTTGCACTGATTGCAGGACAAAATCGTCTTTTCACTGCAAGTCTATGCCTACTGGGACACTCCTAATTCCCTAGTAGGTGGGGCACTTCTAATCCCCGAGACTTACGGCTTCTCTATTTGTCTCCACAGCAGGATGTGCTCCATTCGACTGCCGGAGAGTACTGAGCCGTTTCGAACAGGAGGAGAATATATAGGAGGTCTGCAGTGGGCGGGGCTCACGCTCAACACTGCAGTGTCGATGTTTTTGACTCTCCAAACTAATCCTACATTTGTGATGTGTCTACTCGACATGGTGTGTGCATCACAATGTGGACAAACACACAGGTAAGTATCATGGTGTTTATTTAAAGCATTAAAATGTTTGCTTTGATCTTTCTCCCATTCCTGTTTAGTGATGTGTCTGAAACAAGTTTCGGTAATCAACTTGTGGGCCCCAAACAACACACACACCACAACAAAGTCCCCAGAAGGCCCACGAATGATGGACGCCACCCAGACGGACTGGAGGCACAGGCTTGGTTAGGATTCGGGTTAGGGTTAGGATTGGGGGAAGGGGAATGCACAGTCCCGTCTGCAGCCCGCCCGGGCGACGCCCACACCAACCCCGGAACCCCCCGAAGACCCCGAAAGATGCGCATGCTGCGTCAGACACTCACAGCCAAATTAGTGACGGGCATGACTGGCCCTGCCATCCAGCGACGCGTTTCGGTCTCTTGACCTCTTCAGGCTGGCTTTGCACTGATTGCAGGACAAAATCGTCTTTTTCACTGCAAGTCTATGCCTACTGGGACACTCCTAATTCCCTAGTAGGTGGGGCACTTCTAATCCCCGAGACTTACGGCTTCTCTATTTGTCTCCACAGCAGGATGTGCTCCATTCGACTGCCGGAGAGTACTGAGCCGTTTCGAACAGGAGGAGAATATATAGGAGGTCTGCAGTGGGCGGGGCTCACGCTCAACACTGCAGTGTCGATGTTTTTGACTCTCCAAACTAATCCTACATTTGTGATGTGTCTACTCGACATGGTGTGTGCATCACAATGTGGACAAACACACAGGTAAGTATCATGGTGTTTATTTAAAGCATTAAAATGTTTGCTTTGATCTTTCTCCCATTCCTGTTTAGTGATGTGTCTGAAACAAGTTTCGGTAATCAACTTGTGGGCCCCAAACAACACACACACCACAACAAAGTCCCCAGAAGGCCCACGAATGATGGGACGCCACCCAGACGGACTGGAGGCACAGGCTTGGTTAGGATTCGGGTTAGGGTTAGGATTGGGGGAAGGGGAATGCACAGTCCGTCTGCAGCCCGCCCGGGCGACGCCCACACCAACCCCGGAACCCCCCGAAGACCCCGAAAGATGCGCATGCTGCGTCAGACACTCACAGCCAAATTAGTGACGGGCATGACTGGCCCTGCCATCCAGCGACGCGTTTCGGTCTCTTGACCTCTTCAGGCTGGCTTTGCACTGATTGCAGGACAAAATCGTCTTTTTCACTGCAAGTCTATGCCTACTGGGACACTCCTAATTCCCTAGTAGGTGGGGCACTTCTAATCCCCGAGACTTACGGCTTCTCTATTTGTCTCCACAGCAGGATGTGCTCCATTCGACTGCCGGAGAGTACTGAGCCGTTTCGAACAGGAGGAGAATATATAGGAGGTCTGCAGTGGGCGGGGCTCACGCTCAACACTGCAGTGTCGATGTTTTTGACTCTCCAAACTAATCCTACATTTGTGATGTGTCTACTCGACATGGTGTGTGCATCACAATGTGGACAAACACACAGGTAAGTATCATGGTGTTTATTTAAAGCATTAAAATGTTTGCTTTGATCTTTCTCCCATTCCTGTTTAGTGATGTGTCTGAAACAAGTTTCGGTAATCAACTTGTGGGCCCCAAACAACACACACACCACAACAAAGTCCCCAGAAGGCCCACGAATGATGGGACGCCACCCAGACGGACTGGAGGCACAGGCTTGGTTAGGATTCGGGTTAGGGTTAGGATTGGGGGAAGGGGAATGCACAGTCCGTCTGCAGCCCGCCCGGGCGACGCCCACACCAACCCCGGAACCCCCCGAAGACCCCGAAAGATGCGCATGCTGCGTCAGACACTCACAGCCAAATTAGTGACGGGCATGACTGGCCCTGCCATCCAGCGACGCGTTTCGGTCTCTTGACCTCTTCAGGCTGGCTTTGCACTGATTGCAGGACAAAATCGTCTTTTTCACTGCAAGTCTATGCCTACTGGGACACTCCTAATTCCCTAGTAGGTGGGGCACTTCTAATCCCCGAGACTTACGGCTTCTCTATTTGTCTCCACAGCAGGATGTGCTCCATTCGACTGCCGGAGAGTACTGAGCCGTTTCGAACAGGAGGAGAATATATAGGAGGTCTGCAGTGGGCGGGGCTCACGCTCAACACTGCAGTGTCGATGTTTTTGACTCTCCAAACTAATCCTACATTTGTGATGTGTCTACTCGACATGGTGTGTGCATCACAATGTGGACAAACACACAGGTAAGTATCATGGTGTTTATTTAAAGCATTAAAATGTTTGCTTTGATCTTTCTCCCATTCCTGTTTAGTGATGTGTCTGAAACAAGTTTCGGTAATCAACTTGTGGGCCCCAAACAACACACACACCACAACAAAGTCCCCAGAAGGCCCACGAATGATGGGACGCCACCCAGACGGACTGGAGGCACAGGCTTGGTTAGGATTCGGGTTAGGGTTAGGATTGGGGGAAGGGGAATGCACAGTCCGTCTGCAGCCCGCCCGGGCGACGCCCACACCAACCCCGGAACCCCCCGAAGACCCCGAAAGATGCGCATGCTGCGTCAGACACTCACAGCCAAATTAGTGACGGGCATGACTGGCCCTGCCATCCAGCGACGCGTTTCGGTCTCTTGACCTCTTCAGGCTGGCTTTGCACTGATTGCAGGACAAAATCGTCTTTTTCACTGCAAGTCTATGCCTACTGGGACACTCCTAATTCCCTAGTAGGTGGGGCACTTCTAATCCCCGAGACTTACGGCTTCTCTATTTGTCTCCACAGCAGGATGTGCTCCATTCGACTGCCGGAGAGTACTGAGCCGTTTCGAACAGGAGGAGAATATATAGGAGGTCTGCAGTGGGCGGGGCTCACGCTCAACACTGCAGTGTCGATGTTTTTGACTCTCCAAACTAATCCTACATTTGTGATGTGTCTACTCGACATGGTGTGTGCATCACAATGTGGACAAACACACAGGTAAGTATCATGGTGTTTATTTAAAGCATTAAAATGTTTGCTTTGATCTTTCTCCCATTCCTGTTTAGTGATGTGTCTGAAACAAGTTTCGGTAATCAACTTGTGGGCCCCAAACAACACACACACCACAACAAAGTCCCCAGAAGGCCCACGAATGATGGGACGCCACCCAGACGGACTGGAGGCACAGGCTTGGTTAGGATTCGGGTTAGGGTTAGGATTGGGGGAAGGGGAATGCACAGTCCGTCTGCAGCCCGCCCGGGCGACGCCCACACCAACCCCGGAACCCCCCGAAGACCCCGAAAGATGCGCATGCTGCGTCAGACACTCACAGCCAAATTAGTGACGGGCATGACTGGCCCTGCCATCCAGCGACGCGTTTCGGTCTCTTGACCTCTTCAGGCTGGCTTTGCACTGATTGCAGGACAAAATCGTCTTTTTCACTGCAAGTCTATGCCTACTGGGACACTCCTAATTCCCTAGTAGGTGGGGCACTTCTAATCCCCGAGACTTACGGCTTCTCTATTTGTCTCCACAGCAGGATGTGCTCCATTCGACTGCCGGAGAGTACTGAGCCGTTTCGAACAGGAGGAGAATATATAGGAGGTCTGCAGTGGGCGGGGCTCACGCTCAACACTGCAGTGTCGATGTTTTTGACTCTCCAAACTAATCCTACATTTGTGATGTGTCTACTCGACATGGTGTGTGCATCACAATGTGGACAAACACACAGGTAAGTATCATGGTGTTTATTTAAAGCATTAAAATGTTTGCTTTGATCTTTCTCCCATTCCTGTTTAGTGATGTGTCTGAAACAAGTTTCGGTAATCAACTTGTGGGCCCCAAACAACACACACACCACAACAAAGTCCCCAGAAGGCCCACGAATGATGGGACGCCACCCAGACGGACTGGAGGCACAGGCTTGGTTAGGATTCGGGTTAGGGTTAGGATTGGGGGAAGGGGAATGCACAGTCCGTCTGCAGCCCGCCCGGGCGACGCCCACACCAACCCCGGAACCCCCCGAAGACCCCGAAAGATGCGCATGCTGCGTCAGACACTCACAGCCAAATTAGTGACGGGCATGACTGGCCCTGCCATCCAGCGACGCGTTTCGGTCTCTTGACCTCTTCAGGCTGGCTTTGCACTGATTGCAGGACAAAATCGTCTTTTTCACTGCAAGTCTATGCCTACTGGGACACTCCTAATTCCCTAGTAGGTGGGGCACTTCTAATCCCCGAGACTTACGGCTTCTCTATTTGTCTCCACAGCAGGATGTGCTCCATTCGACTGCCGGAGAGTACTGAGCCGTTTCGAACAGGAGGAGAATATATAGGAGGTCTGCAGTGGGCGGGGCTCACGCTCAACACTGCAGTGTCGATGTTTTTGACTCTCCAAACTAATCCTACATTTGTGATGTGTCTACTCGACATGGTGTGTGCATCACAATGTGGACAAACACACAGGTAAGTATCATGGTGTTTATTTAAAGCATTAAAATGTTTGCTTTGATCTTTCTCCCATTCCTGTTTAGTGATGTGTCTGAAACAAGTTTCGGTAATCAACTTGTGGGCCCCAAACAACACACACACCACAACAAAGTCCCCAGAAGGCCCACGAATGATGGGACGCCACCCAGACGGACTGGAGGCACAGGCTTGGTTAGGATTCGGGTTAGGGTTAGGATTGGGGGAAGGGGAATGCACAGTCCGTCTGCAGCCCGCCCGGGCGACGCCCACACCAACCCCGGAACCCCCCGAAGACCCCGAAAGATGCGCATGCTGCGTCAGACACTCACAGCCAAATTAGTGACGGGCATGACTGGCCCTGCCATCCAGCGACGCGTTTCGGTCTCTTGACCTCTTCAGGCTGGCTTTGCACTGATTGCAGGACAAAATCGTCTTTTTCACTGCAAGTCTATGCCTACTGGGACACTCCTAATTCCCTAGTAGGTGGGGCACTTCTAATCCCCGAGACTTACGGCTTCTCTATTTGTCTCCACAGCAGGATGTGCTCCATTCGACTGCCGGAGAGTACTGAGCCGTTTCGAACAGGAGGAGAATATATAGGAGGTCTGCAGTGGGCGGGGCTCACGCTCAACACTGCAGTGTCGATGTTTTTGACTCTCCAAACTAATCCTACATTTGTGATGTGTCTACTCGACATGGTGTGTGCATCACAATGTGGACAAACACACAGGTAAGTATCATGGTGTTTATTTAAAGCATTAAAATGTTTGCTTTGATCTTTCTCCCATTCCTGTTTAGTGATGTGTCTGAAACAAGTTTCGGTAATCAACTTGTGGGCCCCAAACAACACACACACCACAACAAAGTCCCCAGAAGGCCCACGAATGATGGGACGCCACCCAGACGGACTGGAGGCACAGGCTTGGTTAGGATTCGGGTTAGGGTTAGGATTGGGGGAAGGGGAATGCACAGTCCGTCTGCAGCCCGCCCGGGCGACGCCCACACCAACCCCGGAACCCCCCGAAGACCCCGAAAGATGCGCATGCTGCGTCAGACACTCACAGCCAAATTAGTGACGGGCATGACTGGCCCTGCCATCCAGCGACGCGTTTCGGTCTCTTGACCTCTTCAGGCTGGCTTTGCACTGATTGCAGGACAAAATCGTCTTTTTCACTGCAAGTCTATGCCTACTGGGACACTCCTAATTCCCTAGTAGGTGGGGCACTTCTAATCCCCGAGACTTACGGCTTCTCTATTTGTCTCCACAGCAGGATGTGCTCCATTCGACTGCCGGAGAGTACTGAGCCGTTTCGAACAGGAGGAGAATATATAGGAGGTCTGCAGTGGGCGGGGCTCACGCTCAACACTGCAGTGTCGATGTTTTTGACTCTCCAAACTAATCCTACATTTGTGATGTGTCTACTCGACATGGTGTGTGCATCACAATGTGGACAAACACACAGGTAAGTATCATGGTGTTTATTTAAAGCATTAAAATGTTTGCTTTGATCTTTCTCCCATTCCTGTTTAGTGATGTGTCTGAAACAAGTTTCGGTAATCAACTTGTGGGCCCCAAACAACACACACACCACAACAAAGTCCCCAGAAGGCCCACGAATGATGGGACGCCACCCAGACGGACTGGAGGCACAGGCTTGGTTAGGATTCGGGTTAGGGTTAGGATTGGGGGAAGGGGAATGCACAGTCCGTCTGCAGCCCGCCCGGGCGACGCCCACACCAACCCCGGAACCCCCCGAAGACCCCGAAAGATGCGCATGCTGCGTCAGACACTCACAGCCAAATTAGTGACGGGCATGACTGGCCCTGCCATCCAGCGACGCGTTTCGGTCTCTTGACCTCTTCAGGCTGGCTTTGCACTGATTGCAGGACAAAATCGTCTTTTTCACTGCAAGTCTATGCCTACTGGGACACTCCTAATTCCCTAGTAGGTGGGGCACTTCTAATCCCCGAGACTTACGGCTTCTCTATTTGTCTCCACAGCAGGATGTGCTCCATTCGACTGCCGGAGAGTACTGAGCCGTTTCGAACAGGAGGAGAATATATAGGAGGTCTGCAGTGGGCGGGGCTCACGCTCAACACTGCAGTGTCGATGTTTTTGACTCTCCAAACTAATCCTACATTTGTGATGTGTCTACTCGACATGGTGTGTGCATCACAATGTGGACAAACACACAGGTAAGTATCATGGTGTTTATTTAAAGCATTAAAATGTTTGCTTTGATCTTTCTCCCATTCCTGTTTAGTGATGTGTCTGAAACAAGTTTCGGTAATCAACTTGTGGGCCCCAAACAACACACACACCACAACAAAGTCCCCAGAAGGCCCACGAATGATGGGACGCCACCCAGACGGACTGGAGGCACAGGCTTGGTTAGGATTCGGGTTAGGGTTAGGATTGGGGGAAGGGGAATGCACAGTCCGTCTGCAGCCCGCCCGGGCGACGCCCACACCAACCCCGGAACCCCCCGAAGACCCCGAAAGATGCGCATGCTGCGTCAGACACTCACAGCCAAATTAGTGACGGGCATGACTGGCCCTGCCATCCAGCGACGCGTTTCGGTCTCTTGACCTCTTCAGGCTGGCTTTGCACTGATTGCAGGACAAAATCGTCTTTTTCACTGCAAGTCTATGCCTACTGGGACACTCCTAATTCCCTAGTAGGTGGGGCACTTCTAATCCCCGAGACTTACGGCTTCTCTATTTGTCTCCACAGCAGGATGTGCTCCATTCGACTGCCGGAGAGTACTGAGCCGTTTCGAACAGGAGGAGAATATATAGGAGGTCTGCAGTGGGCGGGGCTCACGCTCAACACTGCAGTGTCGATGTTTTTGACTCTCCAAACTAATCCTACATTTGTGATGTGTCTACTCGACATGGTGTGTGCATCACAATGTGGACAAACACACAGGTAAGTATCATGGTGTTTATTTAAAGCATTAAAATGTTTGCTTTGATCTTTCTCCCATTCCTGTTTAGTGATGTGTCTGAAACAAGTTTCGGTAATCAACTTGTGGGCCCCAAACAACACACACACCACAACAAAGTCCCCAGAAGGCCCACGAATGATGGGACGCCACCCAGACGGACTGGAGGCACAGGCTTGGTTAGGATTCGGGTTAGGGTTAGGATTGGGGGAAGGGGAATGCACAGTCCGTCTGCAGCCCGCCCGGGCGACGCCCACACCAACCCCGGAACCCCCCGAAGACCCCGAAAGATGCGCATGCTGCGTCAGACACTCACAGCCAAATTAGTGACGGGCATGACTGGCCCTGCCATCCAGCGACGCGTTTCGGTCTCTTGACCTCTTCAGGCTGGCTTTGCACTGATTGCAGGACAAAATCGTCTTTTTCACTGCAAGTCTATGCCTACTGGGACACTCCTAATTCCCTAGTAGGTGGGGCACTTCTAATCCCCGAGACTTACGGCTTCTCTATTTGTCTCCACAGCAGGATGTGCTCCATTCGACTGCCGGAGAGTACTGAGCCGTTTCGAACAGGAGGAGAATATATAGGAGGTCTGCAGTGGGCGGGGCTCACGCTCAACACTGCAGTGTCGATGTTTTTGACTCTCCAAACTAATCCTACATTTGTGATGTGTCTACTCGACATGGTGTGTGCATCACAATGTGGACAAACACACAGGTAAGTATCATGGTGTTTATTTAAAGCATTAAAATGTTTGCTTTGATCTTTCTCCCATTCCTGTTTAGTGATGTGTCTGAAACAAGTTTCGGTAATCAACTTGTGGGCCCCAAACAACACACACACCACAACAAAGTCCCCAGAAGGCCCACGAATGATGGGACGCCACCCAGACGGACTGGAGGCACAGGCTTGGTTAGGATTCGGGTTAGGGTTAGGATTGGGGGAAGGGGAATGCACAGTCCGTCTGCAGCCCGCCCGGGCGACGCCCACACCAACCCCGGAACCCCCCGAAGACCCCGAAAGATGCGCATGCTGCGTCAGACACTCACAGCCAAATTAGTGACGGGCATGACTGGCCCTGCCATCCAGCGACGCGTTTCGGTCTCTTGACCTCTTCAGGCTGGCTTTGCACTGATTGCAGGACAAAATCGTCTTTTTCACTGCAAGTCTATGCCTACTGGGACACTCCTAATTCCCTAGTAGGTGGGGCACTTCTAATCCCCGAGACTTACGGCTTCTCTATTTGTCTCCACAGCAGGATGTGCTCCATTCGACTGCCGGAGAGTACTGAGCCGTTTCGAACAGGAGGAGAATATATAGGAGGTCTGCAGTGGGCGGGGCTCACGCTCAACACTGCAGTGTCGATGTTTTTGACTCTCCAAACTAATCCTACATTTGTGATGTGTCTACTCGACATGGTGTGTGCATCACAATGTGGACAAACACACAGGTAAGTATCATGGTGTTTATTTAAAGCATTAAAATGTTTGCTTTGATCTTTCTCCCATTCCTGTTTAGTGATGTGTCTGAAACAAGTTTCGGTAATCAACTTGTGGGCCCCAAACAACACACACACCACAACAAAGTCCCCAGAAGGCCCACGAATGATGGGACGCCACCCAGACGGACTGGAGGCACAGGCTTGGTTAGGATTCGGGTTAGGGTTAGGATTGGGGGAAGGGGAATGCACAGTCCGTCTGCAGCCCGCCCGGGCGACGCCCACACCAACCCCGGAACCCCCCGAAGACCCCGAAAGATGCGCATGCTGCGTCAGACACTCACAGCCAAATTAGTGACGGGCATGACTGGCCCTGCCATCCAGCGACGCGTTTCGGTCTCTTGACCTCTTCAGGCTGGCTTTGCACTGATTGCAGGACAAAATCGTCTTTTTCACTGCAAGTCTATGCCTACTGGGACACTCCTAATTCCCTAGTAGGTGGGGCACTTCTAATCCCCGAGACTTACGGCTTCTCTATTTGTCTCCACAGCAGGATGTGCTCCATTCGACTGCCGGAGAGTACTGAGCCGTTTCGAACAGGAGGAGAATATATAGGAGGTCTGCAGTGGGCGGGGCTCACGCTCAACACTGCAGTGTCGATGTTTTTGACTCTCCAAACTAATCCTACATTTGTGATGTGTCTACTCGACATGGTGTGTGCATCACAATGTGGACAAACACACAGGTAAGTATCATGGTGTTTATTTAAAGCATTAAAATGTTTGCTTTGAGGTTAGGGTTAGGGTTAGGGTTAGGGTTAGGGTTAGGGTTAGGGTTAGGGTTAGGGTTAGGGTTAGGGTTAGGGTTAGGGTTAGGGTTAGGGTTAGGGTTAGGGTTAGGGTTAGGGTTAGGGTTAGTGTTAGGGTTAGGGTTTAGGGTTAGGGTTAGGGTTAGGGTTTAGGGTTAGGGTTAGGGTTAGGGTTAGGGTTAGGGTTAGGGTTAGGGTTAGGGTTAGGGTTAGGGTTAGGGTTAGGGTTAGGGTTAGGGTTAGGGTTAGGGTTAGGGTTAGGGTTAGGTTAGGGTTAGGGTTAGGGTTAGGGTTAGGGGTTAGGGTTAGGGTTAGGGTTAGGGTTAGGGTTAGGGTTAGGGTTAGGGTTAGGGTTAGGGTTAGGGTTAGGGTTAGGGTTAGGGTTAGGGTTAGGGTTAGGGTTAGGGTTAGGGTTAGGGTTAGGGTTAGGGTTAGGGTTAGGGTTAGGGTTAGGGTTAGGGTTAGGGTTAGGGTTAGGGTTAGGGTTAGGGTTAGGGTTAGGGTTAGGGTTAGGGTTAGGGTTAGGGTTAGGGTTAGGGTTAGGGTTAGGGTTAGGGTTAGGGTTAGGGTTAGGGTTAGGGTTAGGGTTAGGGTTAGGGTTAGGGTTAGGGTTAGGGTTAGGGTTAGGGTTAGGGTTAGGGTTAGGGTTAGGGTTAGGGTTAGGGTTAGGGTTAGGGTTAGGGTTAGGGTTAGGGTTAGGGTTAGGGTTAGGGTTAGGGTTAGGGTTAGGGTTAGGGTTAGGGTTAGGGTTAGGGTTAGGGTTAGGGTTAGGGTTAGGGTTAGGGTTAGGGTTAGGGTTAGGGTTAGGGTTAGGGTTAGGGTTAGGGTTAGGGTTAGGGTTAGGGTTAGGGTTAGGGTTAGGGTTAGGGTTAGGGTTAGGGTTAGGGTTAGGGTTAGGGTTAGGGTTAGGGTTAGGGTTAGGGTTAGGATTATGGTTAGGGTTAGGATTGGGGGAAGGGGAATGCACAGTCCGTCTGCAGCCCGCCCGGGCGACGCCCACACCAACCCCGGAACCCCCCGAAGACCCTGAAAGATGCGCATGCTGCGTCAGACACATACAGCCAAATTAGTGACGGGCATGACTGGCCCTGCCATCCAGCGACGCGTTTCGGTCTCTTGACCTCTTCAGGCTGGCTTTGCACTGACTGCAGGACGTAATCATCTTTTTCACTGCAAAGTCTATGCCTACTGGGACACTTCTAATTCCCTAGTAGGTGGGGCACTTCTAATCCCCGAGACTTACGGCTTCTCTATTTGTCTCCACAGCAGGATGTGCTCCATTCGACTGCCGGAGAGTACTGAGCCGTTTTGAGCAGGAGGAGAATATATAGGGAGGTCTGCAGTGGGCGGGGCTCACGCTCAACACTGCAGTGTCGATGTTATGACTCTCCAAACTAATCCTACATTTGTGATGTGTCTACTCGACATGATGTGTGCATCACAATGTGGACAAACACACAGGTAAGTATCATGGTGTTTATTTAAAGCATGAAAATGTTTGCTTTGATCTTTTCTCCAACTCCTGTTTATTGTAGTGTCTGAGACAAGTTTGTGTGTCAAACTTGTGGCCCCCCAACAACACACACACCACAACAAAGTCCCCAGAAGGCCCACGAATGATGGGACGCCACCCAGACGGACTGGAGGCACAGGCTTGGTTAGGATTATGGTTAGGGTTAGGATTGGGGGAAGGGGAATGCACAGTCCGTCTGCAGCCCGCCCGGGCGACGCCCACACCAACCCCGGAACCCCCCGAAGACCCTGAAAGATGCGCATGCTGCGTCAGACACATACAGCCAAATTAGTGACGGGCATGACTGGCCCTGCCATCCAGCGACGCGTTTCGGTCTCTTGACCTCTTCAGGCTGGCTTTGCACTGACTGCAGGACGTAATCATCTTTTTCACTGCAAAGTCTATGCCTACTGGGACACTTCTAATTCCCTAGTAGGTGGGGCACTTCTAATCCCCGAGACTTACGGCTTCTCTATTTGTCTCCACAGCAGGATGTGCTCCATTCGACTGCCGGAGAGTACTGAGCCGTTTTGAGCAGGAGGAGAATATATAGGGAGGTCTGCAGTGGGCGGGGCTCACGCTCAACACTGCAGTGTCGATGTTATGACTCTCCAAACTAATCCTACATTTGTGATGTGTCTACTCGACATGATGTGTGCATCACAATGTGGACAAACACACAGGTAAGTATCATGGTGTTTATTTAAAGCATGAAAATGTTTGCTTTGATCTTTTCTCCAACTCCTGTTTATTGTAGTGTCTGAGACAAGTTTGTGTGTCAAACTTGTGGCCCCCCAACAACACACACACCACAACAAAGTCCCCAGAAGGCCCACGAATGATGGGACGCCACCCAGACGGACTGGAGGCACAGGCTTGGTTAGGATTATGGTTAGGGTTAGGATTGGGGGAAGGGGAATGCACAGTCCGTCTGCAGCCCGCCCGGGCGACGCCCACACCAACCCCGGAACCCCCCGAAGACCCTGAAAGATGCGCATGCTGCGTCAGACACATACAGCCAAATTAGTGACGGGCATGACTGGCCCTGCCATCCAGCGACGCGTTTCGGTCTCTTGACCTCTTCAGGCTGGCTTTGCACTGACTGCAGGACGTAATCATCTTTTTCACTGCAAAGTCTATGCCTACTGGGACACTTCTAATTCCCTAGTAGGTGGGGCACTTCTAATCCCCGAGACTTACGGCTTCTCTATTTGTCTCCACAGCAGGATGTGCTCCATTCGACTGCCGGAGAGTACTGAGCCGTTTTGAGCAGGAGGAGAATATATAGGGAGGTCTGCAGTGGGCGGGGCTCACGCTCAACACTGCAGTGTCGATGTTATGACTCTCCAAACTAATCCTACATTTGTGATGTGTCTACTCGACATGATGTGTGCATCACAATGTGGACAAACACACAGGTAAGTATCATGGTGTTTATTTAAAGCATGAAAATGTTTGCTTTGATCTTTTCTCCAACTCCTGTTTATTGTAGTGTCTGAGACAAGTTTGTGTGTCAAACTTGTGGCCCCCCAACAACACACACACCACAACAAAGTCCCCAGAAGGCCCACGAATGATGGGACGCCACCCAGACGGACTGGAGGCACAGGCTTGGTTAGGATTATGGTTAGGGTTAGGATTGGGGGAAGGGGAATGCACAGTCCGTCTGCAGCCCGCCCGGGCGACGCCCACACCAACCCCGGAACCCCCCGAAGACCCTGAAAGATGCGCATGCTGCGTCAGACACATACAGCCAAATTAGTGACGGGCATGACTGGCCCTGCCATCCAGCGACGCGTTTCGGTCTCTTGACCTCTTCAGGCTGGCTTTGCACTGACTGCAGGACGTAATCATCTTTTTCACTGCAAAGTCTATGCCTACTGGGACACTTCTAATTCCCTAGTAGGTGGGGCACTTCTAATCCCCGAGACTTACGGCTTCTCTATTTGTCTCCACAGCAGGATGTGCTCCATTCGACTGCCGGAGAGTACTGAGCCGTTTTGAGCAGGAGGAGAATATATAGGGAGGTCTGCAGTGGGCGGGGCTCACGCTCAACACTGCAGTGTCGATGTTATGACTCTCCAAACTAATCCTACATTTGTGATGTGTCTACTCGACATGATGTGTGCATCACAATGTGGACAAACACACAGGTAAGTATCATGGTGTTTATTTAAAGCATGAAAATGTTTGCTTTGATCTTTTCTCCAACTCCTGTTTATTGTAGTGTCTGAGACAAGTTTGTGTGTCAAACTTGTGGCCCCCCAACAACACACACACCACAACAAAGTCCCCAGAAGGCCCACGAATGATGGGACGCCACCCAGACGGACTGGAGGCACAGGCTTGGTTAGGATTATGGTTAGGGTTAGGATTGGGGGAAGGGGAATGCACAGTCCGTCTGCAGCCCGCCCGGGCGACGCCCACACCAACCCCGGAACCCCCCGAAGACCCTGAAAGATGCGCATGCTGCGTCAGACACATACAGCCAAATTAGTGACGGGCATGACTGGCCCTGCCATCCAGCGACGCGTTTCGGTCTCTTGACCTCTTCAGGCTGGCTTTGCACTGACTGCAGGACGTAATCATCTTTTTCACTGCAAAGTCTATGCCTACTGGGACACTTCTAATTCCCTAGTAGGTGGGGCACTTCTAATCCCCGAGACTTACGGCTTCTCTATTTGTCTCCACAGCAGGATGTGCTCCATTCGACTGCCGGAGAGTACTGAGCCGTTTTGAGCAGGAGGAGAATATATAGGGAGGTCTGCAGTGGGCGGGGCTCACGCTCAACACTGCAGTGTCGATGTTATGACTCTCCAAACTAATCCTACATTTGTGATGTGTCTACTCGACATGATGTGTGCATCACAATGTGGACAAACACACAGGTAAGTATCATGGTGTTTATTTAAAGCATGAAAATGTTTGCTTTGATCTTTTCTCCAACTCCTGTTTATTGTAGTGTCTGAGACAAGTTTGTGTGTCAAACTTGTGGCCCCCCAACAACACACACACCACAACAAAGTCCCCAGAAGGCCCACGAATGATGGGACGCCACCCAGACGGACTGGAGGCACAGGCTTGGTTAGGATTATGGTTAGGGTTAGGATTGGGGGAAGGGGAATGCACAGTCCGTCTGCAGCCCGCCCGGGCGACGCCCACACCAACCCCGGAACCCCCCGAAGACCCTGAAAGATGCGCATGCTGCGTCAGACACATACAGCCAAATTAGTGACGGGCATGACTGGCCCTGCCATCCAGCGACGCGTTTCGGTCTCTTGACCTCTTCAGGCTGGCTTTGCACTGACTGCAGGACGTAATCATCTTTTTCACTGCAAAGTCTATGCCTACTGGGACACTTCTAATTCCCTAGTAGGTGGGGCACTTCTAATCCCCGAGACTTACGGCTTCTCTATTTGTCTCCACAGCAGGATGTGCTCCATTCGACTGCCGGAGAGTACTGAGCCGTTTTGAGCAGGAGGAGAATATATAGGGAGGTCTGCAGTGGGCGGGGCTCACGCTCAACACTGCAGTGTCGATGTTATGACTCTCCAAACTAATCCTACATTTGTGATGTGTCTACTCGACATGATGTGTGCATCACAATGTGGACAAACACACAGGTAAGTATCATGGTGTTTATTTAAAGCATGAAAATGTTTGCTTTGATCTTTTCTCCAACTCCTGTTTATTGTAGTGTCTGAGACAAGTTTGTGTGTCAAACTTGTGGCCCCCCAACAACACACACACCACAACAAAGTCCCCAGAAGGCCCACGAATGATGGGACGCCACCCAGACGGACTGGAGGCACAGGCTTGGTTAGGATTATGGTTAGGGTTAGGATTGGGGGAAGGGGAATGCACAGTCCGTCTGCAGCCCGCCCGGGCGACGCCCACACCAACCCCGGAACCCCCCGAAGACCCTGAAAGATGCGCATGCTGCGTCAGACACATACAGCCAAATTAGTGACGGGCATGACTGGCCCTGCCATCCAGCGACGCGTTTCGGTCTCTTGACCTCTTCAGGCTGGCTTTGCACTGACTGCAGGACGTAATCATCTTTTTCACTGCAAAGTCTATGCCTACTGGGACACTTCTAATTCCCTAGTAGGTGGGGCACTTCTAATCCCCGAGACTTACGGCTTCTCTATTTGTCTCCACAGCAGGATGTGCTCCATTCGACTGCCGGAGAGTACTGAGCCGTTTTGAGCAGGAGGAGAATATATAGGGAGGTCTGCAGTGGGCGGGGCTCACGCTCAACACTGCAGTGTCGATGTTATGACTCTCCAAACTAATCCTACATTTGTGATGTGTCTACTCGACATGATGTGTGCATCACAATGTGGACAAACACACAGGTAAGTATCATGGTGTTTATTTAAAGCATGAAAATGTTTGCTTTGATCTTTTCTCCAACTCCTGTTTATTGTAGTGTCTGAGACAAGTTTGTGTGTCAAACTTGTGGCCCCCCAACAACACACACACCACAACAAAGTCCCCAGAAGGCCCACGAATGATGGGACGCCACCCAGACGGACTGGAGGCACAGGCTTGGTTAGGATTATGGTTAGGGTTAGGATTGGGGGAAGGGGAATGCACAGTCCGTCTGCAGCCCGCCCGGGCGACGCCCACACCAACCCCGGAACCCCCCGAAGACCCTGAAAGATGCGCATGCTGCGTCAGACACATACAGCCAAATTAGTGACGGGCATGACTGGCCCTGCCATCCAGCGACGCGTTTCGGTCTCTTGACCTCTTCAGGCTGGCTTTGCACTGACTGCAGGACGTAATCATCTTTTTCACTGCAAAGTCTATGCCTACTGGGACACTTCTAATTCCCTAGTAGGTGGGGCACTTCTAATCCCCGAGACTTACGGCTTCTCTATTTGTCTCCACAGCAGGATGTGCTCCATTCGACTGCCGGAGAGTACTGAGCCGTTTTGAGCAGGAGGAGAATATATAGGGAGGTCTGCAGTGGGCGGGGCTCACGCTCAACACTGCAGTGTCGATGTTATGACTCTCCAAACTAATCCTACATTTGTGATGTGTCTACTCGACATGATGTGTGCATCACAATGTGGACAAACACACAGGTAAGTATCATGGTGTTTATTTAAAGCATGAAAATGTTTGCTTTGATCTTTTCTCCAACTCCTGTTTATTGTAGTGTCTGAGACAAGTTTGTGTGTCAAACTTGTGGCCCCCCAACAACACACACACCACAACAAAGTCCCCAGAAGGCCCACGAATGATGGGACGCCACCCAGACGGACTGGAGGCACAGGCTTGGTTAGGATTATGGTTAGGGTTAGGATTGGGGGAAGGGGAATGCACAGTCCGTCTGCAGCCCGCCCGGGCGACGCCCACACCAACCCCGGAACCCCCCGAAGACCCTGAAAGATGCGCATGCTGCGTCAGACACATACAGCCAAATTAGTGACGGGCATGACTGGCCCTGCCATCCAGCGACGCGTTTCGGTCTCTTGACCTCTTCAGGCTGGCTTTGCACTGACTGCAGGACGTAATCATCTTTTTCACTGCAAAGTCTATGCCTACTGGGACACTTCTAATTCCCTAGTAGGTGGGGCACTTCTAATCCCCGAGACTTACGGCTTCTCTATTTGTCTCCACAGCAGGATGTGCTCCATTCGACTGCCGGAGAGTACTGAGCCGTTTTGAGCAGGAGGAGAATATATAGGGAGGTCTGCAGTGGGCGGGGCTCACGCTCAACACTGCAGTGTCGATGTTATGACTCTCCAAACTAATCCTACATTTGTGATGTGTCTACTCGACATGATGTGTGCATCACAATGTGGACAAACACACAGGTAAGTATCATGGTGTTTATTTAAAGCATGAAAATGTTTGCTTTGATCTTTTCTCCAACTCCTGTTTATTGTAGTGTCTGAGACAAGTTTGTGTGTCAAACTTGTGGCCCCCCAACAACACACACACCACAACAAAGTCCCCAGAAGGCCCACGAATGATGGGACGCCACCCAGACGGACTGGAGGCACAGGCTTGGTTAGGATTATGGTTAGGGTTAGGATTGGGGGAAGGGGAATGCACAGTCCGTCTGCAGCCCGCCCGGGCGACGCCCACACCAACCCCGGAACCCCCCGAAGACCCTGAAAGATGCGCATGCTGCGTCAGACACATACAGCCAAATTAGTGACGGGCATGACTGGCCCTGCCATCCAGCGACGCGTTTCGGTCTCTTGACCTCTTCAGGCTGGCTTTGCACTGACTGCAGGACGTAATCATCTTTTTCACTGCAAAGTCTATGCCTACTGGGACACTTCTAATTCCCTAGTAGGTGGGGCACTTCTAATCCCCGAGACTTACGGCTTCTCTATTTGTCTCCACAGCAGGATGTGCTCCATTCGACTGCCGGAGAGTACTGAGCCGTTTTGAGCAGGAGGAGAATATATAGGGAGGTCTGCAGTGGGCGGGGCTCACGCTCAACACTGCAGTGTCGATGTTATGACTCTCCAAACTAATCCTACATTTGTGATGTGTCTACTCGACATGATGTGTGCATCACAATGTGGACAAACACACAGGTAAGTATCATGGTGTTTATTTAAAGCATGAAAATGTTTGCTTTGATCTTTTCTCCAACTCCTGTTTATTGTAGTGTCTGAGACAAGTTTGTGTGTCAAACTTGTGGCCCCCCAACAACACACACACCACAACAAAGTCCCCAGAAGGCCCACGAATGATGGGACGCCACCCAGACGGACTGGAGGCACAGGCTTGGTTAGGATTATGGTTAGGGTTAGGATTGGGGGAAGGGGAATGCACAGTCCGTCTGCAGCCCGCCCGGGCGACGCCCACACCAACCCCGGAACCCCCCGAAGACCCTGAAAGATGCGCATGCTGCGTCAGACACATACAGCCAAATTAGTGACGGGCATGACTGGCCCTGCCATCCAGCGACGCGTTTCGGTCTCTTGACCTCTTCAGGCTGGCTTTGCACTGACTGCAGGACGTAATCATCTTTTTCACTGCAAAGTCTATGCCTACTGGGACACTTCTAATTCCCTAGTAGGTGGGGCACTTCTAATCCCCGAGACTTACGGCTTCTCTATTTGTCTCCACAGCAGGATGTGCTCCATTCGACTGCCGGAGAGTACTGAGCCGTTTTGAGCAGGAGGAGAATATATAGGGAGGTCTGCAGTGGGCGGGGCTCACGCTCAACACTGCAGTGTCGATGTTATGACTCTCCAAACTAATCCTACATTTGTGATGTGTCTACTCGACATGATGTGTGCATCACAATGTGGACAAACACACAGGTAAGTATCATGGTGTTTATTTAAAGCATGAAAATGTTTGCTTTGATCTTTTCTCCAACTCCTGTTTATTGTAGTGTCTGAGACAAGTTTGTGTGTCAAACTTGTGGCCCCCCAACAACACACACACCACAACAAAGTCCCCAGAAGGCCCACGAATGATGGGACGCCACCCAGACGGACTGGAGGCACAGGCTTGGTTAGGATTATGGTTAGGGTTAGGATTGGGGGAAGGGGAATGCACAGTCCGTCTGCAGCCCGCCCGGGCGACGCCCACACCAACCCCGGAACCCCCCGAAGACCCTGAAAGATGCGCATGCTGCGTCAGACACATACAGCCAAATTAGTGACGGGCATGACTGGCCCTGCCATCCAGCGACGCGTTTCGGTCTCTTGACCTCTTCAGGCTGGCTTTGCACTGACTGCAGGACGTAATCATCTTTTTCACTGCAAAGTCTATGCCTACTGGGACACTTCTAATTCCCTAGTAGGTGGGGCACTTCTAATCCCCGAGACTTACGGCTTCTCTATTTGTCTCCACAGCAGGATGTGCTCCATTCGACTGCCGGAGAGTACTGAGCCGTTTTGAGCAGGAGGAGAATATATAGGGAGGTCTGCAGTGGGCGGGGCTCACGCTCAACACTGCAGTGTCGATGTTATGACTCTCCAAACTAATCCTACATTTGTGATGTGTCTACTCGACATGATGTGTGCATCACAATGTGGACAAACACACAGGTAAGTATCATGGTGTTTATTTAAAGCATGAAAATGTTTGCTTTGATCTTTTCTCCAACTCCTGTTTATTGTAGTGTCTGAGACAAGTTTGTGTGTCAAACTTGTGGCCCCCCAACAACACACACACCACAACAAAGTCCCCAGAAGGCCCACGAATGATGGGACGCCACCCAGACGGACTGGAGGCACAGGCTTGGTTAGGATTATGGTTAGGGTTAGGATTGGGGGAAGGGGAATGCACAGTCCGTCTGCAGCCCGCCCGGGCGACGCCCACACCAACCCCGGAACCCCCCGAAGACCCTGAAAGATGCGCATGCTGCGTCAGACACATACAGCCAAATTAGTGACGGGCATGACTGGCCCTGCCATCCAGCGACGCGTTTCGGTCTCTTGACCTCTTCAGGCTGGCTTTGCACTGACTGCAGGACGTAATCATCTTTTTCACTGCAAAGTCTATGCCTACTGGGACACTTCTAATTCCCTAGTAGGTGGGGCACTTCTAATCCCCGAGACTTACGGCTTCTCTATTTGTCTCCACAGCAGGATGTGCTCCATTCGACTGCCGGAGAGTACTGAGCCGTTTTGAGCAGGAGGAGAATATATAGGGAGGTCTGCAGTGGGCGGGGCTCACGCTCAACACTGCAGTGTCGATGTTATGACTCTCCAAACTAATCCTACATTTGTGATGTGTCTACTCGACATGATGTGTGCATCACAATGTGGACAAACACACAGGTAAGTATCATGGTGTTTATTTAAAGCATGAAAATGTTTGCTTTGATCTTTTCTCCAACTCCTGTTTATTGTAGTGTCTGAGACAAGTTTGTGTGTCAAACTTGTGGCCCCCCAACAACACACACACCACAACAAAGTCCCCAGAAGGCCCACGAATGATGGGACGCCACCCAGACGGACTGGAGGCACAGGCTTGGTTAGGATTATGGTTAGGGTTAGGATTGGGGGAAGGGGAATGCACAGTCCGTCTGCAGCCCGCCCGGGCGACGCCCACACCAACCCCGGAACCCCCCGAAGACCCTGAAAGATGCGCATGCTGCGTCAGACACATACAGCCAAATTAGTGACGGGCATGACTGGCCCTGCCATCCAGCGACGCGTTTCGGTCTCTTGACCTCTTCAGGCTGGCTTTGCACTGACTGCAGGACGTAATCATCTTTTTCACTGCAAAGTCTATGCCTACTGGGACACTTCTAATTCCCTAGTAGGTGGGGCACTTCTAATCCCCGAGACTTACGGCTTCTCTATTTGTCTCCACAGCAGGATGTGCTCCATTCGACTGCCGGAGAGTACTGAGCCGTTTTGAGCAGGAGGAGAATATATAGGGAGGTCTGCAGTGGGCGGGGCTCACGCTCAACACTGCAGTGTCGATGTTATGACTCTCCAAACTAATCCTACATTTGTGATGTGTCTACTCGACATGATGTGTGCATCACAATGTGGACAAACACACAGGTAAGTATCATGGTGTTTATTTAAAGCATGAAAATGTTTGCTTTGATCTTTTCTCCAACTCCTGTTTATTGTAGTGTCTGAGACAAGTTTGTGTGTCAAACTTGTGGCCCCCCAACAACACACACACCACAACAAAGTCCCCAGAAGGCCCACGAATGATGGGACGCCACCCAGACGGACTGGAGGCACAGGCTTGGTTAGGATTATGGTTAGGGTTAGGATTGGGGGAAGGGGAATGCACAGTCCGTCTGCAGCCCGCCCGGGCGACGCCCACACCAACCCCGGAACCCCCCGAAGACCCTGAAAGATGCGCATGCTGCGTCAGACACATACAGCCAAATTAGTGACGGGCATGACTGGCCCTGCCATCCAGCGACGCGTTTCGGTCTCTTGACCTCTTCAGGCTGGCTTTGCACTGACTGCAGGACGTAATCATCTTTTTCACTGCAAAGTCTATGCCTACTGGGACACTTCTAATTCCCTAGTAGGTGGGGCACTTCTAATCCCCGAGACTTACGGCTTCTCTATTTGTCTCCACAGCAGGATGTGCTCCATTCGACTGCCGGAGAGTACTGAGCCGTTTTGAGCAGGAGGAGAATATATAGGGAGGTCTGCAGTGGGCGGGGCTCACGCTCAACACTGCAGTGTCGATGTTATGACTCTCCAAACTAATCCTACATTTGTGATGTGTCTACTCGACATGATGTGTGCATCACAATGTGGAAAAACACACAGGTAAGTATCATGGTGTTAGGGTTAGGGTTAGGGTTAGGGTTAGGGTTAGGGTTAGGGTTAGGGTTAGGGTTAGGGTTAGGGTTAGGGTTAGGGTTAGGGTTAGGGTTAGGGTTAGGGTTAGTGTTAGGGTTAGGGTTAGGGTTAGGGTTAGGGTTAGGGTTAGGGTTAGGGTTAGGGTTAGGGTTAGGGTTAGGGTTAGGGTTAGGGTTAGGGTTAGGGTTAGGGTTAGGGTTAGGGTTAGGGTTAGGGTTAGGGTTAGGGTTAGGGTTAGGGTTAGGGTTAGGGTTAGGGTTAGGGTTAGGGTTAGGGTTAGGGTTAGGGTTAGGGTTAGGGTTAGGGTTAGGGTTAGGGTTAGGGTTAGGGTTAGGGTTAGGGTTAGGGTTAGGGTTAGGGTTAGGGTTAGGGTTAGGGTTAGGGTTAGGGTTAGGGTTAGGGTTAGGGTTAGGGTTAGGGTTAGGGTTAGGGTTAGGGTTAGGGTTAGGGTTAGGGTTAGGGTTAGGGTTAGGGTTAGGGTTAGGGTTAGGGTTAGGGTTAGGGTTAGGGTTAGGGTTAGGGTTAGGGTTAGGGTTAGGGTTAGGGTTAGGGTTAGGGTTAGGGTTAGGGTTAGGGTTAGGGTTAGGGTTAGGGTTAGGGTTAGGGTTAGGGTTAGGGTTAGGGTTAGGGTTAGGGTTAGGGTTAGGGTTAGGGTTAGGGTTAGGGTTAGGGTTAGGGTTAGGGTTAGGGTTAGGGTTAGGGTTAGGGTTAGGGTTAGGGTTAGGGTTAGGGTTAGGGTTAGGGTTAGGGTTAGGGTTAGGGTTAGGGTTAGGGTTAGGGTTAGGGTTAGGGTTAGGGTTAGGGTTAGGGTTAGGGTTAGGGTTAGGGTTAGGGTTAGGGTTAGGGTTAGGGTTAGGGTTAGGGTTAGGGTTAGGGTTAGGGTTAGGGTTAGGGTTAGGGTTAGGGTTAGGGTTAGGGTTAGGGTTAGGGTTAGGGTTAGGGTTAGGGTTAGGGTTAGGGTTAGGGTTAGGGTTAGGGTTAGGGTTAGGGTTAGGGTTAGGGTTAGGGTTAGGGTTAGGGTTAGGGTTAGGGTTAGGGTTAGGGTTAGGGTTAGGGTTAGGGTTAGGGTTAGGGTTAGGGTTAGGGTTAGGGTTAGGGTTAGGGTTAGGGTTAGGGTTAGGGTTAGGGTTAGGGTTAGGGTTAGGGTTAGGGTTAGGGTTAGGGTTAGGGTTAGGGTTAGGGTTAGGGTTAGGGTTAGGGTTAGGGTTAGGGTTAGGGTTAGGGTTAGGGTTAGGGTTAGGGTTAGGGTTAGGGTTAGGGTTAGGGTTAGGGTTAGGGTTAGGGTTAGGGTTAGGGTTAGGGTTAGGGTTAGGGTTAGGGTTAGGGTTAGGGTTAGGGTTAGGGTTAGGGTTAGGGTTAGGGTTAGGGTTAGGGTTAGGGTTAGGGTTAGGGTTAGGGTTAGGGTTAGGGTTAGGGTTAGGGTTAGGGTTAGGGTTAGGGTTAGGGTTAGGGTTAGGGTTAGGGTTAGGGTTAGGGTTAGGGTTAGGGTTAGGGTTAGGGTTAGGGTTAGGGTTAGGGTTAGGGTTAGGGTTAGGGTTAGGGTTAGGGTTAGGGTTAGGGTTAGGGTTAGGGTTAGGGTTAGGGTTAGGGTTAGGGTTAGGGTTAGGGTTAGGGTTAGGGTTAGGGTTAGGGTTAGGGTTAGGGTTAGGGTTAGGGTTAGGGTTAGGGTTAGGGTTAGGGTTAGGGTTAGGGTTAGGGTTAGGGTTAGGGTTAGGGTTAGGGTTAGGGTTAGGGTTAGGGTTAGGGTTAGGGTTAGGGTTAGGGTTAGGGTTAGGGTTAGGGTTAGGGTTAGGGTTAGGGTTAGGGTTAGGGTTAGGGTTAGGGTTAGGGTTAGGGTTAGGGTTAGGGTTAGGGTTAGGGTTAGGGTTAGGGTTAGGGTTAGGGTTAGGGTTAGGGTTAGGGTTAGGGTTAGGGTTAGGGTTAGGGTTAGGGTTAGGGTTAGGGTTAGGGTTAGGGTTAGGGTTAGGGTTAGGGTTAGGGTTAGGGTTAGGGTTAGGGTTAGGGTTAGGGTTAGGGTTAGGGTTAGGGTTAGGGTTAGGGTTAGGGTTAGGGTTAGGGTTAGGGTTAGGGTTAGGGTTAGGGTTAGGGTTAGGGTTAGGGTTAGGGTTAGGGTTAGGGTTAGGGTTAGGGTTAGGGTTAGGGTTAGGGTTAGGGTTAGGGTTAGGGTTAGGGTTAGGGTTAGGGTTAGGGTTAGGGTTAGGGTTTAGGTTAGGGTTAGGGTTAGGGTTAGGGTTAGGGTTAGGGTTAGGTTAGGTTAGGGTTAGGGTTAGGGTTAGGGTTAGGGTTAGGGTTAGGGTTAGGGTTAGGGTTAGGGTAAGGGTTAGGGTTAGGGTTAGGGTTAGGGTTAGGGTTAGGGTTAGGGTTAGGGTTAGGGTTAGGGTTAGAGGTTAGGGTTAGGGTTAGGGTTAGTAGGTTAGGGTTAGGGTTAGGGATTAGGTAAGGTTAGGGTTAGGGTTAAGGGTTA